>NW_010180868.1:44637-45276 GCF_000695765.1 Mesitornis unicolor
GGCGGCCCCTGGTGAGGAGTCACAGCAGTGGCAGTGGCCACAAGGCACTGCTCGGACCCTTCCACTCGGGACTACTGGGATTGGGTTTTGTATATAGTTAAATATCCTTTGTCCCTTATTAATTCCCTTTTCCATTTCCCTGTTGTTTTCATTAAACTTGTTACAGTCTTAACTTCCACCCTTGTGCAAAGCATCTTTTTTCTCTATTCCCCTTTTCTTTTTAATCCACCCTTGGTAGGGTAGGGGACAATAGAGTGAAAATCCTGCTCCCTGAGCCTTAAACGGAGACAGGATAAATTGGCGCCCAATGTGGGGCACGAATTTGGAAATTAATTTTTATTATTATTTCCCCAACGCGACAAGTTGGAAGTTAGTACTAAAATGGCTCTCGTAACTGTGCTTCTGCGAGGCCTGTTACAGAATACTTTTGTGACCTCTGTTAACGTTGTCCTGGTATCTGTTATGCTGACATGCCCTGTCTCCACGTTATATTGCCATATATCTTGGACTGTGATGGATGCGAGCTTGAGTTGGGTTAAGGCTTTACCTGAGTACCTTGACCTCATGCTGCTCCTGTCAACCAGGATCATTAGAGGGGCCCTGCCTCCAGCCATGTGGAGGAACGGGATAATCGAGTTT
>NW_010180868.1:45362-46542 GCF_000695765.1 Mesitornis unicolor
TCATATCATAGAGGAACAGAGTCCATTACCATCCCGGCAGTGACAGGAGGCTCTTATAGGCTGACTGTATTGGATGCTGAAGTGAGTCTAACTGTGAATGACTGGGGGATACATCGTATTGTAACTGGCCCAGATTCTCCGTGCATTCTGGGCATAGACTTTCTATGGAAAGGGTACTTCGAAGACCCAAAAGGGTACAAGTGGGCTTCTGGGATAGCAGCTGTGGAGACTGAGGGCATTGACCAGCTGTCTGCTTTGCCTGGCCTTTCAGATGACCCTTCCGTAGTGGGCCTGATGAGGGTGGAGGAACAGCAAGTACCAACTGCTTCTTTTACAGTACATCGCCGGCAATACAGGACCAACAGAGACTCCCTGGTCCCTATATATAAGCTGACTCGCCAACTAGAGAGCCAGGGAGTGATCAGCAAGACTCACTCAGCCTTCAACAGTCCTATATGGCCAGTACGGAAGGCTGATGAAGCTATCGTGGCCTGAATGAAGTGACACCACCTATGAGAGCTGCTGTGCCAGACATGCTGGAATTACAGTATGAGCTAGAGTCCAAGGCAGCTAAATGGTATGCCACGATCAATATTGCTAACGCATTTTTCTCCATTCCTTTAGCAGTAGAATGCAGGCCCCAGTTTGCCTTCACCTGGAGGGGTATCCAATATATCTGGAACCGACTGCCCCAGGGGTGGAAGCACAGTCCAACTATCTGCCATAGACTGATCCAGACCGCACTACAGAGGGGTGGCACTCTGGACTATCTGCAGTACATTGATAACATCATTGTATGGGGTAACACAGCGGAGGAAGTTTTTGAGAAGGGTAACAAAGTAATCAACATCGTGTTGGGAGCCAGGTTTGCCATAAAAAGAAGCAAATTAAAGGGACCTGCCAGAGAGATCCAGTTCTTGGGGATTAAATGGCAAGATGGGCGTTGCTACATCCCTATAGAAGTGGTTAACAAGATAGCAGCCATGTCCCCACCTACTAATAAGAAAGATTTCTTGGGTGTGGCAGTGTTTTGGAGGATGCATGTTCCTGGTTACAGTCAGAGTGTGAGACCCCTCCATGAAGTGACCCGAAAGAAAAATTGTTTTAAATGGGGCCCCAAAAGACAACAGGCCTTTGAGCAAATAAAACGATAGTCCATGCAGTAGCCCTGGGACCTGTC
>NW_010180869.1:0-9623 GCF_000695765.1 Mesitornis unicolor
ATATATATATATATATAGATGTCTATATACACACACACACACATATGTATGTGTATGTGCTCATGGACTTTTGGACAAGATTTCTACAGAAGACTTCAAATTAACAGTAAAGTGTCAAAATGTCAGCTGTTGCCCAGCCACTGATATATTCCCATCTTGAAATGTCTCTTCTTTCCTCTGAGCTCTCAGAGGTCATTAAGCATCCCCAGAGACACACCCCTAGACTGGCAGGATAAATCTTTGGAAAAACATGAAAATTAAAAGAAAACAGATCTAGGCATTTTAAAATCTGGTGGCAAAACCTCCATTGTTTTTAATGGAGCCAAGGTTTTACCACTTTTAAAAAAGCAACATCTCTAAAGTATTCCCCTACTGACTGTCTCAGTACAGTGGTGGATGAAAGAGCAAGCAGCAATCTTCTACACATATGACCTTTATCCCCTTGTACAGCAACTGGGATGTGTGGAAATTGTAATTGTGGTTGGTGGCTCCTTCTGGCTCCAATGCTATCCATGTACCCTTTCTCTGCCAGCATATTCAATTACAGTATGCCAAACTCAATTCTTTCTCTCAAAAAAGAATAGCATTACCTTTTCCCAAAGGAAAAAGAAAAAAAAACACAAAAAACCCCAAAACAAACAAAAAAAAACAAACAAAAACTAACAAAGGCAACAAAAAAAAGTCCCACAAAGTAAAGAAAAAGAAAAGAGAGAGGAAAAGGTCACATTGGAATATCTTAGACAGTTAAATTGTCACATTTGCTCTGAATCATTTATCTCATAGAAAATATCTACCTGTACTCATCAGTTTGTTCTTTATCCTTCATTCCACTTCTACAAAACTGTGCTACAAAACAGTAGGCTTAAAAAATTACTGTTTCAGTCATACTTTATGAAACTGTGTGAAGCAGTCAGTCCACCTAGGTAAATTCCTGAGGTGGGAAGGGGAGGGGTGGAATCCCAAACAAAAAGAAATTGACACCATACTACCTTCTTGGAAGAGAAAGCAAAACAAAGCTATGCTTGTGGTTTGGTTTTTTGGTTATGGGTTTTTTGGGGTTTTTTTCTGCCTAAATGCTTTAAATGTCTGTGGTAGGGGTGGGATTAAAATGTTGAGAATGTTATCTCTGTCCTCAGTGCTAGATTCTAGGCAGGTCTGTAGGTCCTGCAAGTCCTCAGGCACTTCTCAGCTTAGTGAGAAAATTCACAGAGAGCTTATTTTGACTTGCTTATAATTTCTTAGAAGAGCCCACTATGTGGAGATGGACATCTATCCCGTAGTCTAAACCTTCATTATATAGGGATCTGAATGCTATCTAAGTTTGTCAAAGCATTCAAAGTGATCAGAATCACAGCTTTTGTAGTAACAACAGCAGCATGTAAATAGTAACAGGAGCATTTTAGTAAGCAGCCAAAGTCTTCCTTTCCTCTCCAGCAGAGAATTTAAACCAAAACAGCACCATAGTGCTAAGACTTTAGTGTCACAGTACCTAAAAAGTCTGGTCTCCATCACAGAGCATCAGCAGCATGACAGTAAAAATTCTTCCACTTCTGAAGTATAAGGGATGCAAGACCGGCAGCACCTCAAATTGCAGGCTAGAACCACAAGTTACCTCTAACTGCCAATATAGAATTATTAAAGAACCTGATCTCAACAGATGGTTACAAGAGTGTATAGTAAAACAGAAAAACGTCCCTGCAGGCAAAACTGTCAAGGCTACAAAAGTCTGAAAGTAAAATTGGTATAAATAATTATCTGGAACCAATGAGGCAAGAAAGAAAGACAAATACCGTCAAGAGACAATAAGGTACATATTTAAAACTGAAATTGCAGCAAGTGAGATATGTGAAAGCCAACCATTGCTTTGAAGTACAAGATAAGAGGAAGAAGCTGAGGTGATTCCTTCCAATAGAAAATTGGTACTCTTCAAAACAGTTTATCAAATCCAGAATATTCATATGTAGCTAGTTTGCTTCTCAAGTGTTCTTGTCTTCCATTTTGAACACAACTGAAGATGAATATGCAGATCAATCTAATTCTGGAATTAATTTTCATCATAACTGCTGAATATTTGTACACAAATGCCGTATTGCTGAAACACACCCTACACTTGTAATTTAATACCATGAGTTCACAAATGCCTCTTTGGACTGAATTAGTGGAAATTTTTGAAAGGTTTATATTCTGACATCAAGAGCTATTCATAAATGTTCCCAAAGGGAATGCAAGAACCACCAAAGTGAAGTTATCTGTTCTTCACATTCTTATTTTTGCTGGCTTACAAAACCTTTGCCGCTGCACAACCTTTGGGACTGAAAATAATTTCTTTTTCCTTGCTGAGACCTCACGAGCAGGGAAGACAAACAATTAATATTTTCCCCTCCCTGTATCTTTGCAAGACGTCATTAAAGGCATTTGGTTTCTGAGAAGAACCAAGCTTAGAAGAGCAAGAAGATGCTGGAGGTCACAGAGAAATTTCTCATATCCCTGAGGACAGAAGTTCTGCAAAGGCACAGCAAATCTCACCTCTGTTAGCTGAGAACTTTGACACTGTACCTCCATGGTGCTGTTTTGGCATCAGCTTGGAGGTAGAGAAGCTATTTAGATCCGTCTTACAATATGCTGCATTGCATTGCAACTAAATATCCATACACAATTCATTAGGTAACTGTGATGGGAAAGTTTAAGAGACTGACAAACCAGGTCAGAGTTAAATTTTAAAACAAATCACTACCAAGTGTATTTATTAGCATCTCCCATTAACGCTATTTTGCTCACAATTTGGTTACAAGAATTTGCTTACATGTTTTCGCATGCCTCTTATCCGTAACTACACAAGTTTTCCTTTGTCCCTTTACAGTCAAGTTGCTCACACACCTTTGTAAAATGCTTAAACACTGTGTCTTGTCATCACATTCTCACAGAATACAGAATACTTACATGCTGTTGTACTATTGTAGATCACACTGTCTTAGAGCATTTATATTTGGGCTCAAAGAAAGCTAACATTAAAAATATATTAATTAGTGAATTTCTAATTTATTAATGTCTAGATATAGACCTCTGCTGAGACTGCAGTTGCACTGTTCGCATATTCTCAAGATTGCTTTTTGCTGGCACTTCTTTGATTTTTTTACTATTGTGAGACAGTTTTTCTTATTTTAAGTGCCATTGGGGTAATTTCCAGCATATGGGGTACTGCTGCATGTGTTGTTTACACCACATATGTCCTGGCACAAATAGATATTCTGCTTTTTAAGTCTCTCTTTGAAGGAAAGTGGTAGTCATATGAAAATAATTGTGTGAGAAATCCACTTTTATAGACAATGAGATGATTGTGATTACTGGTATTATAAACATCTCTGCCACCACTCAAGAGTCAAAATGTGGCACACTGGTTTGTAAGATGTAGCATTCATATTTTTCTAGATGGCATTTCTTGGACAGAAATGTGTGCTATGCCTGTACCATACATAAAATATAGTGTTGAACAGATCATACCCGGCAAGCGGCCAAAACCTTCTTTTGCCTCAAAGTTAAGAGAGAAACAGGAAAAATGTCAGGGTGATAGATGACTTGTAAAAGTAGTAACATCTTTTCCCTTCCCTCCTCCAAAAGGAAATAAAGGCATCAATATGCATCTCTTTTTACAAAATTAACCTTGATTAAATACCTGAAACATTAAAAAAATAAGACAGGGAATAAGCAAATAAGAAAATGGGACAATTATCACTTTCAAGAAGCCTGTGGGAGAAAAAGAAGAAGTTAAATAGCAACCAGAAAGAAAACAGAAAGACAGAAGTGAAGCAACAGATGGAAAAAGAATGGCAAAGAGGTAGATGAAGTAAAGCAAAAATAGAAGTCTAGGAGACTAAACAAGAGAAAAAATGGAAGGCAGGAAAAGAAAATGTATGCATCTTAAAAGGGAAATGTTCACATCTTAGAAGGGAAAAATAAAAAAAAAATTAAGGAAAAGGAGGAGATTTCTAGTGAGACTGAATGATCATGTATTTGAGGCAAAACAGCCTCAGGGAAAGAAAAATGACATAAAATTCATACTGCTTTAATCATGCTATGTAGTTATACCAGTAACACCTCCTGAGCATAGACCCCACTTCTAAATGTGTTTGTATCAGTAGAGCATATTCATAAAAGAAATGGAAAATCTGCAGGGCAGGAGTACAGCTAAGAGCAGCAAAGGCAAAGCAATGGTCAGGTTGGAAAAAGAGCAAGTTACACATTCTACTCAGCAGTAACAATAGAACAGTGTTTTAATGGTACCTCAAGTTTTATTGCAAAAAGGTTTCACTTCTGTAATCAAACAATAAAATCAGCTTTCAAACAAAGGGTTTTAAACCTTACATGGTTCCCCCTCATGCTGAGATATTTCATATGTGGGCTTAGAATGCACAATTTCCAGTATATTTATGTTGCAGAGAATATTCTCATCAGCTTAGGCAATTGCATTTGCCCATTGCATACACGGTTGAGATTCTGGGAGAAGATTTAAAGTTTTGGGCTTCTAACACCAGCCCTCTTCACTGCACATAAACTAAACACTGAAGAGAGATGGAAGGAATACCCCTACACCACACAGGGATCTACTGTAATCAGTACTGGACTTTGGGGAGGTAACTCTATATTTATGTATTTTGAGCACATTTTCAAATGCAGTTACAAATCACATCAAAGAGAATAAGATTGCTGTACAAACTAATCCTTTTTTCTCTTGAGTTTCAGAGCAATTACACTGCATTTGAAACACCATGGATTTCAGTTGACTGAACCAGTGCCTGGGTGCCAACTATATCTTGATAGATCTGATAAGCCAGATAACTCATGCACAGATGAAGAGCAGTTACTGCTATGCACGTCCCTTTCTACCATTAATATTTTTGCAGCTGGTTTGCTGTCTTAGAGGATAATAAAGACTCATATGATACAGACCAGGTTCTCTATTGTTCATATGCAAAAGCAACCTTCATTAATGTCTACTGACAGCATGACTATTTAAGTGATTCAGTCCAGCGTCCTTTAGTCACAGCCTCTTGAGGGCTTTCTATATAGCAGCAGGGACCACTTCCAAACTAAACACTGTTGCTCAGTTAATCCAAGTTCTAATTAATTGGTTTTGTTTTACTGTGTATTCTTCTCTAAAAGGGACCTTTATATCAATTTATCACATTTAACAAACTAACACAAAACAGAGTTAGAGCTGTTGTAATTATTGTATTCTTTTTTCACACCGAGTGAATACAGAGCATTCATTTTAATTCTACTGTGAGCCGGTACATCGCCACAGAAGCCCGTCTGATGCAGGGATCTGGAGCGAGATCCTAGAAAGGTCACTCTTAAAGGTAGCAGAGCTCCACTTCACTACATTATGTTTTAATAAACACAGTCCAGCAGAGCAAGAGACACTCTTATATTACAGAAACATCTGTACTGAAGCATCATCAGTGGAGTTAAACTCATTAATAACAGAGCTAGGTGTGTGTTAACACTGTAACAGGTAAACTAATAATTACTAGGGAAAAGATACTGCTGGAGATGCAGATTTTTGCCTCCATTAGGCTACTAACCAGCCATTGTCTCAAGATACATGGATAGAGGGAAGGTTATGTCTCATTCACTTTTTCTCAAAAAGACAGGTGCTTTTTAACACAGACACAATAGATTGCCCAGATAGAGTTTCTCTGGGAAGAAAATACAGGCTGATCTTTCTATATTTTGAGTGACAAAAGTGTTGCCATCAATTGTGACAGAAGTAACCTCTAAACAGACCTTTTTGTGGCAGCTTTCTCTGGCTCCTCCTGTGAGTTGCCCATAGATGTATGTGCAGTCACTTCATGTTTAATATATTGGTTTGCATATCTCTTCAGAAGATCTCCTAGGTTTCCAGAAAAGACTAAATTTCATTTCTAGTTGATGGCTTAGGTTTCTAGCACACTAGCACAAATCTTCAATATTTCCAAAGCTACCAGCTTACAGTATATCATCTCTTTAGGAGACATTAAAGTGGTACTCATTTATACTGTAGAGGTGAGGAAGCTGCTGGAAGATCTGGGAGGTTTACTTCTTCTGGAAAATAAACAAGAGGAATCAAAAAGCTCTTTCTTCATGGGGAAAAACATAGCATTTATCAAAAATTTTCAACACAACTACTTCAGGGCTTCAGATACTTAGCTGAGCCAAGTTTAACAGGTCAGGACATAAAGAAATTTTGAAAAAAAAATTGTAGCTTGGTCAGAAGAGTTAGAGTTAAAACTAATAGGGACCAAAACGTCTCCTAAATTGAGAGTGCCACTGAGGTATGGCTTGCACTAAGCTCTGCTCATTCTAAAGTACTGCCTCAAAACTATTTATGCAATTCATAATGGTTTGCGCATATTATGCTTGCTAGACTTATTTACAGAGTTGAGATGAGCATAAGCTATGAGCCATCCTTGTACCACAGGAATCTTTTTCTCCTTCACAGTTTCTTGGTTTTATTTACCATTTATACCAGCCCATACCTAGATACATGCACAGAAAGAGAGTCAACTCTGCACAAGGCAAGGGAATTCATTGGCTTCTCTTGTTTGCACAGCCATTAACTCCTGCACAAAATAAGTACTAAAATCCACCTAACAGCATTTGCAATTACATAAACCACAGTATAGCTACTAGGCTAAGCTGTAGACTTTTTTATCATGGCTCAGTTATGCTTTTCCTTCCATATGAGTTGCAGCATGAGAGAAATTGCTTTAAGAGACACTAGCGTTGGAAATGCTTACAGCCAGGAAGCTTCATCCCCCCACCTCAAACCACTGCAGTCTCTACAACTTTGGCCCTTCTAGTAGGTCAAATTATTCAAATCATTTATTCCTAGGAAGCAGAGAGAGCTGTACACTCAGAGCTTTATTGGTGCTTCTCTTGCATCAGTCTTCTCTGGGGACCTTTTTTAGTGTTTGCTGCTTTTTGCTCTTGGTCCTGCAATGGCCCCCTTGGCTGTCCTGAGCAGATGTTTTGAGCTGTCATTGGAGGCAATGACTAACTACAAAGTTCCAGCAAAGTGGAACAACTCAGTATGAAATGAAGCTGTGATCAGGAACCACTGGGATCTGTGACCCTCAGGAAAGTTTGAGAGGGGACGATATTTTCATGCTATTAGTCAGAACTGTTGCCTGAGCATCATACTGATGGCAAAGTCCTATTTCTTGTTCTATTGCAGCCTGAAAGAATCCATTGCACAGTCCTAAATCAGATCTCCTGAGAGAGGGAGCCACAAAGCCAACCAAAATGCAGGTGCGACCATGTCTCATGTCAGAATTGATGACTCCATCCCAAAGGGTTAGTTTGGCACATGAGCAGGGCTGAAGAAATCCTCTCTCCTTTCATTGCCTCCCTTGAGCTTTGTCATCCTTCACTTACCAAAGCAAATGTCACTGCTGTGTTGTTTGAAGCAGCTCTGATTAATTCATCTCCCTGGTATAATGATGCTAAAGCCAATAGAAACAACAAGCTCACAGCCACCTGCTAGACACCGACTAACTAGAAACACAGAAAAGAGAGCAAGTCTGACTCTAACCACCCTGTTAAATGGCACAGAGATTGCAAACTAAGCACACTTTTCTTGTTTACTGCATCAAATCTCTTGCCATCCCTTTCCTCTATCATCTCCTGATTCATGATGAGACAGTGTCTTCACTGCCACTTATCTTCTGCGATTACAAGACGTTTTCCTTTTAAGCCCATTGAAGAGCTAAATGTGTATTTGTGGTATGCAAGCTACTTTGCCTAGCATTATGGAGGAGAAAACTTCATGAATCCCTTTATGTTCTATCGCTGGGATGTGTTTATCATTCCACAATCAAATGTAATTCAAGTTGGCATCAATTTTACTAAGAATAATAAGCCAAAACATAATGTGAATGCATAAAAACTGTTGTTGACAGCTTGTTTACGAAATTCAGGACTTTAATGCAGATTTTGTTTTAGCACAAAATCTATTAACATAATAAGAATACTCTCTGCTTCAGACAACCTGTTATTCTCAGCTGCACATTTTTTGGACAAGTCGTAGTCATTCTCAGGCATCCTGAAACTTTGCTTACAGACAGTCCTCACTGCCTCTAGTCCCACAGATTTACGAAGGTTTTATGAAGGCTTCTCCACCAGTAGATAAGGCTGTTCTTCCCACTTCTCAGGACAGATGGGTTTATTTTATTGACTGATTGTTCTTTAGGGACACGTTATCTTGTAACTCTCCAAATTCAGATTTGCTTGTACAAATGGGGTAATTAGAAACACACTTCATTGTGTCAGGGACAAAATCATTACCTTTCTTGAAGTGCTGTGGGACAAAGTAATAGTACCAAGATGAATAATCTTAAATATTCAACTTAAGCCCCAGCTCAGGAAAGCAGTTAAGCAAGTGTTACACCATTCAAGAAGAGCACAGATGCTTTTTTAAAAACAGAAGATGCACTTAAATATTTCATTAAAAAATATGATGCAGTTGAAGATCACCTGCTCATCAGGTTGGGAAAAGCCACTTCACAATAATGTACCTGAGCTTTATTTTTTTTTTAACTGGTATCTATATTAATCATTATAAAAGAAAACATAAACCACACATTTGAAATCCAAGGAGGACTAGTGCAAGCAAAAGTATGCAAAGAGAATAAATGCAGTCATCTTTGACAAAGGTAGTGCACAGCAATCTGCTTTAACTGTAAAAGACAAAGGAACAAACCTGAGCTTGGTGTATAACTTTTATTTTTGTGTTCTGCAGCCCATGAGTGCTTGCCTTGCAAAATTTGTTAATTTTTTTTATACAACAAGTATACATATTGTATGGATATATCCATCACATGAATGGAAAAATGTGTTGAAGGATTGATTCTTAATGTTGTTCCAGTACAGAGATGGCAAGTTTGATACATCTTTTACAAAGGCAGTGAAAGAAATCACGTCTAATATGGTCCATAGAAAAGTAATGACTTAGAACAAATGTTAAATCTAAAATATAAATATTTACAAATTTAAATACTTAAATATCTCCTGTTTGTGTGCAGAATATGCAACATATGTTGTTGTTATCTGAAGTTGTTCACAGTGATTGACTAAAAAAATTGAATTTCTCTTGGTAATGTAGAATATTTACATTAATTGTGAGCCATTATTTTGAAACAAATTTCTAAATCTAACCTGCATTGGAGAAAATTTGAGGATCTGATGACCTACTTGTTTTACCAGTCTGACACTGGAAATAACATTACAGCAAGTATTTTATTGATCACAGGAACAAGAAAGAATTTGCAAAGACTGTAGAGTCAAAAAATATAAGTTTTGCATTCAAGTTAAAGGCAGCTCATTTATTCATCAATTTTATCACACAGTTTTCACTTTCATGATTACATATTTTTTTCATTAAAAAACACAACCATCCTTAGTCAACAAGTGTTATGACTATCCATTTGGCATGTTGCTTTACATCAATTCATGATGTAGCAACACATTATTCATTGAATGTCATTCAAATTTTTTTCTCAAATCAGAATTACAGATTTCCTCACAGACATCTCTGTAGCATTTCACAAACTTCACTCAACTTAATTTCACAACAAACCTTCAGCAGG
>NW_010180869.1:9654-27154 GCF_000695765.1 Mesitornis unicolor
GACAAAAGAAATTTTAGAGTAGAACTCTTCGCTGACTTGGAGTTCACAATTTGCAACCGTGACTAATCAGCATGTCAGAAAAATCAGGTAGTAAATTCTCAGGTGAAAGCCCTGCTCATTTGCTAGCAGCTCCCAGGTGTAGTATATGCATGGCAGATGCTGTCTTAAAGGTTTTAACTGCCAGCCTAAGCAGCAAGGTAAGATTTTTTCAAAGGCTTATGACAAGGTCAACTTGGAGAATTTTTGTAATAGAACACCTGAAACTATGTCTATGACAGTACCTCAGTCTCTGACAAATTTTGAACCCTGAAATCTGTCTCTGAAACTTGAGAGCATTAAAGCTCTCCAACAGAAAGGATTGTGTGATAACATGTTTAATATTCATCTTCCCTTAATCTTGTTCTTGACAAATAACTTGAACTGCCAAGTTGCCTTATTTACTGGCAACACTGAAAACTGTGCCTATAATGCTAATATTTATTTTCTGAAGCATATCTTCTCAATATTTTGCTGGCACTCACTGTGCATTTTGTGCATGCATATGCCTTACATCATATGTAGTAGTTTAACAGGGATCTTTGAGCTCAAGCAAATTACATCTGGACTCTTCATTGACTTCAGCTGGAATGGTACAAGCCAGTTAAGCCACACTGCTTGGGCCCAGAGCTGGTGGATCTACAAGTAAACATTTTGCTCAGAAGTCAGAGTATGACTGCATTAACCTCCAAAATTGTTTTTTTCAACCAGCTCCTGAAAATAAATATTCAGTCATGCATTTCCTGAGGTCATGGACTGATTTTTGCCTGTGGAAATCTACATACCTTTAATATAGCGAATTTATGAAATAGATTACATTACCCACAGCTTTAACCACCACTAAAAATTTGGATAAAAATGAAATAACATATGTGCTATAATCAAACTAGTAGCACAAAGTTTGATCTAGCAGGTAAGTTACTCCTTACTTATAAAACTAAAAAGAAAAAAAAAAAGAATTATACTACACAGGTTACCTTTCCTCAGGCATTCTGCAAGCTTAATAAATGAATTTACAGACTATAATGTGTAGCTATCTGAGGTCAAAAGTAAATTCAGGAAAGACAATGAGAAACAAAACATCCTGAAGCATTAACACTCCTGAGTCAGTCGGAGGAGAATCTTAAGTTTTCAATTTATTTTCATGAGCCCTAGAACTGTCAGACCCGCTGTGATTTTTTACCTCAAATCAGTGTCTGTAACTCTTTTCATGACAAATGCATAAAACACACACATGAGGTTATATGTTGGAAACTTCAATAGGTAAATATATTAAATTGAAGGATGAAGAAAGAAAAAGAGATTACTGAATGCTGATATTACAAAACTTAGGAAATTCTTTTCCGTATTCTCCTTAACATTGTTAAGTAAGAGGGTTCCCCCCAACCCCCCTCTTTATTAAGAATAAGTAGGCACCAGCCATCTGGAGAAAGGGGCTGGAGACAAACAAATTAATTCGGGTTTTGTTTGGTAATTGTTGGAATGGAGACACAGAATGTGAATGAACAAGGAATAAGGTTCAAAACAGTAGATGACTATAAAGGGAAAATATCTGGTGGTCAATAAATTCCATAGGGAAGCGGGAGACATGGGAGGAAGCAGGGAAAAGAGAAAAACCTATAACTCCCCACTGATTGTGCCTCTTGTTTATAGTGCTCTGCAGGTCCCTTCCTCCTATTACCTTGTACAGTTAGGGCAGCTCATACATCACGGACAAACCAATGTGTTCATTTTCTTAAAAATATCAGTAGGTCTTTTACTCCAGCCAGGATAATAGTAATGATGGCCAAGACCACATCTTGAGAGGGCTTGCTTTCCATTACCGACTCATTAGGCAAAGCATTAATTGAAACTACTGCTAATAAATGGTTGCTGCCTATCAAACTTGCAACAGCAACCTGGAAAGAAAAGAAAAAACCAGCATGTGATCAACTTTAAACATAGTGCGAAAGCCCTTTTGCGTCTTATTATTCTGACTAGCACTAGGATATTGTTAATCCTATAATATTCTCCCTAATAAGAAATGTGTAAGAAAAGGTTTCTTCTCTCATCCTCTCCCTCTAGAGAAACTATGGTGAAAAATTTTAATCCCTCTCTCAATAAGTCTCCACTTGTTGATATCTTGTTGTCCTTAATAAATCTCTCAGATTTTTATATGCTGACTTCATCTGAGGTGGTTAGCACTTACTTTGAATTGCTAGAATTTCCTATTGTAAATTCACTTCAGAAATATTAATTTAATGCTTCAGCTATTTCATTATTTTTTCTGGCTTGATTCCCAATCTTTTTCGTAGCATCACATTAAAACAAACACAGAGGCTTATGCTTAGCATATTTATTTTCTGACTATTTCAGGTGCCATTGATATTCTCCTATTTGGAACCCATGAATTCTTTAATGGGCGTTAACATAGGACATAATCATCTAAGAGCTGTTATGCTGAATATTCCACATTTTTTATTAGTATCTTTAAAATAATATACGGTGTTTGCATATAACTCTAGTTCCCTGCTATTTACTCAAAAGGATTTATTTCTTTTACAAAGCCCAGAGCGCCCATACAGAAAATGTAACTTCACAAAGCACTTCAGAAAGTTGGGTAAAATCAGGAAACAATCAAGTAAACATATCCATTGACTATAAAAGTTGCACAGAAAGCTAGTAACACAGCAGGAAATAGAAACCTTTTCTTTCTGAACCTATTCATCTATATTGAATATAAAATCATTCTAAGTCACTGGAGGAAGTCTGCACTGCAAGGTATCTGAAGGGAGTTTTGTAAATACTTGGCAAATATCATTTGACTTCTGAGATAAGGTCTTCCTTTTCTGGGTGGTCAAACAATTTTCATTTGTAACTGTACCTTTAAAATTTGGTTTCTTAGAAACAATACACTTTATTTGGATTTTGCTAAGGAAACCAGAATTACTTTCAAGGACTACACTTCGTGTTAACCAAGAGATGGTAAAAGAAGCTTTAGTAAGGCCTAAAATAGACTTTTATGAGTAGCTGTGGAACAATCCATTCAATTAGGCAAGTTTCATTTTATAGATAAGAACTGGAGCTGGCTATTTCCCCAAATAATAAATTATTTTATCTTTTTCAAGACTATTGAGGGTTTCTAAATCCTACATTTTAATTCAATTTTTCTCACAGAAATATTTTTTTTTCAGTCATACGTCAGTAATATCTGTTAGCAAGGTGTTCAGAAAGCTCACTGTGCAGTGTGTGAAAACATTTCCAGTCTCATTTTCATTTGATCTGCATTTAAGATAGAGAGTAAATATATCCAGTCCAACAGCTCAAGAAATTAAACTACCACAGGATAAGGGATATGACCCTTCCATGAAGCTCTAGAAGGAGTCAGGTTGGATCTGCGATGGCCAACTTATCTTCAAATGGTATAGATTTTGAAGTAAAAGGTTAAATGTGAAAGTCTGTGAGTTATTCAGGATAAAAAAGGCAATAATTAAGAGTAAAGAATTACAGAAAACCCTCACAAGAGCAAATGTCTGGGAAAAAATGGCCTGTGACATTCACTGTGGACAGTTGTAAAGTAATGTAGATAGAGGAGCAAAAATAACCTTAACTTTACATGAAAAACAATGTAAGCTAATAATTATCACTCAGGAAATGCAGCTTGTTTTTATAAGATGTTCTTCCATAAAGATATATACCCTATCTTATTTGTCAATAGCAGTCTAAGAACTGAAGTAGACCTTAACAATTACTAGGAATAAAATGGAAAAGTAGAAGAAATCAGCAAGCTGCTGTGTAAATACATGGTGTATTTGTGTCTTGGTTACTGTTTATACTTCTCATCCTTTCAACTCAAAAAAAGTTATAATAAAACATGAGAAGGTAAAAAAAGGAATGAGCAAAGATATGAGTATTTCCATATAACAAGTGAGCAAGTAGACTGTAATGTCCAGATTGGAAAAAAGTCTATAAAAATCATGATTTAGAAAAAGGATGGCTATTCATTATAACTTCTCAGCCAAAAAAATTTGGAAAGGTGTTGAGGGAGAGGTGTCACAGAAATTAAATTAGCAAAGAGCAAGTTCAAAACAAACAGTTGGAATATTTTTCCTACGGTGTATAGTTTAACTGCAAAACTCCTTGTGACAGATGTTGAGTTTACACAGGTTCAAAAAGGAGCTGGCTATGTTTCTGGAAGGAAAATCCATCAGGTGCAATGAAATATAAAGATGCCATCTCTTGTTCAAGAAGTCTCTGGTTCATTGAAATCTCTGAAAGTTGGGAGAATATTCCAGGAAAACATCATTTTATGTTTGCTCTACTCTTGGTGTTCTTCACAGGCCTCCAATGTCCCCTTGCCAGAGACAGATGCTGGGCTGGGCAGATGCTTGGCTACTCTCAATGCTATTCTTTGCAAGATAGCTCAGTATATGATGAAGTTCTAGTTCGTCCCTGCTTCTTCCCTTGCTTTCAGTAATTGCTCTGCCTATCTACTGGAGATGGTTTCTTTTAATGGGCTTTGCTTACATTGCCTTGTAGTGCAATGATTCATTATTGCTCTCTTACTGCCTTTTATGCCATTCAGGTAGGATAAATGGATCTCAGAGTAGTCATATATTTATATTTGCTCTATGGCTTAAAACAAATGTCACTGAATAGCCTAAAGAGATGTCAATGAAAATGAAAAACCCATCCTCTGAGATCAGCAATAAACATACTAAAAATGATACACTTTTACAGAATTTATTACTTAACTAATATCTTGTTCAGCTCTTTATAGAGAACTGCACTGCAAAAATCAATCCCACCCACTCTTCAAATTCACTTTTTTTTAGTGGGATCCTGTACACTGGTTTTGTCAAGGATGTAGTCACTGTAACTTGTGCCCTTCTGATGTGCAGATTGCGTTGATAACTATAATGGAAGTCAATGAAAAATATACTTCATTACCTAGAAATGATCTGAAGTACCTGGGTAATTTTCATTTTAGTAGATTGTCGCTAATGTGAGAAACAACAGCAAGAGGCCAGAAAAACATGTTTGTCACTGTTATTTCTCTGGTTATTGAACATTAGATTACACTCACGTAAAGCCCTGTGCAAACAAACAACTTTATCTTCTTTTTACAATTTGCTTTGTCATATGAGCTCTCACTGAGCTCTTCTTGCCTGAGAAAATGAAGCAGTAAGGTTGTTTAAGGAAAGAAAACTAGTTTAGCTGAAGGAAATTCTCAGGAAAACAGTATATCATAACAAGAAAACATTTAGAAATAGAATGAATTTAGCCTTAAGTTTGATTGCCTAAAAGCATGATCTATATGATTCTGTACTCCCTGTGCACTACTTGCCTTCTTTTGACAGAACAAGTAACGTAAGAGAAAGAAAATATCATTTGAGTCCTGTTGCTGTATCATATCTGAAGCCAGCGAGATATCTCTCTCACCATAGTGTTTCAGAGCATTTGCTAAGATGAGTGAGTGGAGCTGGATTGCTGCATTTCTGTTTTCCTCTTTCCAGCAAACTGTAATGCAGACATGCATTTTCAAGTCAGCTAATGTGTTTGCATTATTAGTATCAATTTGCTTAGGCTTTGCAGGAAGGTTGCAAGATTCCAGGAGAAGTAATAGGTTTTGTTTAGGTTTTTTACCCCTTAAAAAAAAAAATCATTAAATTGTGTTGGGGGACCATAGTCTCATTTTATACTACTACATGCCAACCGTATTTTAATACAGAAGAGAAAATAAATCCTTAAATCGTGTGAGTGAAAAAAAAAAGAAAAGAAAAAATATCCCACTAAACCTGATAAAAATAAATGTGGTTTAGCAGAGCCTGATTTTGCATTCTCTAGGGCTTAATACAGCAGTTCTTGCACAACCAGTGAACGTATCAAGAGAGCTGCAGTGGGAAAATTGTTGAGGGCTATAAAATATTTTGTGAATATTTTTAACCAGGGATCAATATTAAGCTGATTAGCATAAACGTTTCTTTAACTGAAACAGAATACCAGTTATTACAGAGTGAACTGCTCTTACAATGAAAAAGTCTCCACATTAAGAGTGAGACGGGCCAAATTCAATTTCAGACAAATTGTCTGAAGGAATGTCTTTCAGGCTTATCCGTTTGTTTTTGTGGTTTGGTTTGATTCAGATATTTTTCAGGGTTTTGGTTTTGGTTTGTTTGTTGAATGTTTTTAATAAAAAAGGAAGTGGAGGTTATGGTCGTTCTTGGAATAAGATTTTGTGTTCTGCAGCTAGTCACCATTAGAGCAACCTCAAGGTTTCTCAGCAGTGCTGCAAAACTCAGCCCTGTGACAGGAGACTTCACTGATCCAGGGGCCCTAGTGTGTATGGGGTTGGAAGTCTTAGTGGAAGATTTTGGGACAAGGAAGAGAACTCTTCCCCTCCTGCTCCATACACTTTCTTTGTTACCACTGAATCTACCAGGAGGGATGGGAGCCAGCCTTGCTTTGAGTGGGTGCTATGACTCATTTTCATTATCCTCTTAATATATTTCAGACTTTAGAAAGTTTAGGTGAGGGGTACAACTTGCATATGAGTGAAACGGGATGTATGATTAGCTTCACTCTCTCTGTATGTGAGCATCTCTCCGTGTGGTAGAGATACTGCTTTTCTCACTCACCAGGTTATCTCAAGGACTAAGCACAAGCAAAAGCCATGTTTGATCATCTCTACCGGCTCCTTGTAGTTCAGCCTGGTTCACTTGGGCTGCATAGACCAAGTTGTCAGTTTCTCAGACCACTCCCACAGACCTACTAGTAGTTCAGACCACTCCCACAAAGATATTGGAGGGGGGGGCTGAGACCTTGAATGCCTCATAGGACTTAATATTTCTAATGAGAAGTCTGACCTGTTCTGGCAGCCAATTATACAAAACAATATATGTGGTTTAACATATTTTTATCAGAGACAAGGAAAGCAAAGCCAAAGTATGATCTCATTCTTACATATAGTGTATTAATCTATTAAAAGATTCAGAGTACTCGATCACAGAAATGAATTAATAATTAAATGGAAGATGTCCAGTGCTTTACCACATTCTATGTCTGTACTTTGGTTATAAGAGGGGCATTAGTTTATTTTAAGAAAAAAAGCAGCTTAATGCTGATTGGGAGATTTAATAAAAAAAAAAACAAAGCCTCCATATAATGCAGTCTCAGTTCCAAAATAATAATTCCTTCCACAGCACATTTTTCAGGAGATGTGTTTATTTTTAAATGTAGATAATGATACATCCTTCATAGTGTACAGACATTCTGCTTAACTATTTTTATAACTTGAGTATTAGTTACTTTCATACAAATAGCTAAATACATTGACAAAGACAAATGAAGCCCTAAAAAGAAATTACTGAACATCTGCTAATGTAAATGTTTTTCATCTGTGACTATACTCAGATTGTGTAAATACAAACTTTCAGGCACAACATATTCCCTTGTGATGGTGCCTTTTTATCTGCACAATAATTGTATTCATAATAAAATATATAAATTATTTTAATTTTGATTGCCCAGTTCTGCAAATTGTTCACAAAACAGAAGGTTAAGAATGGCCAAATCCGTTGCTGATGCTGACAATCATTTTGATTGATACCATATTTTGGGACTTTGCACATCTTTTTCCTTTTATATGTCTTCTTAGTGTTCCGATATATGAACTAAGTGAAAGAGAAAGCTTCTTTGAGTCTTGAAAGTATAAATTACTATGAGTTCCAACCTACTACAACATGAGCAACAAGAAGATAGCACATCCCGATGGTACAGGACACAATCATCATGGGGAAACCTAACCTGAAACAACAATAAAATAAAGATCAATAAGGATACAGTACTTTGTTGTCCAAGCAATCTATGAAAAGGAAAATTAAGTTTTCCTACATATTCCAAGCCTCAAATATGCTTGCAGCATGGCCAAAAGCATGGACATACTGAGAGTATGACAATATCTAGGAGTTTGATATTCAAGTTCACATTTCTACTTTCAGCCTATTTAAAAGATAAGTGTTCAAAATTACCATAATTTCCTTGATTTCAGGGCATCTCTTCAAATTTACCCTCAGAACCTGGCATGCCTTGTTGTTTTGTTGTTTTCCCCCCCAGAAAATATGCAATTATACAGGCAAAATAATAGTTATTTACAAATTATGCAGCATTAGACTAGATCATCCAGTGTATATCACTTATTAGGTGTGTAACCTTGGCATGACACTTTATAACTCAATCTATAGCTGAAACTTATTGTTTCTCTGATGATCTTTAGTCATATACAGCTAGTATGTGACTCTTCCGTACCTCTCACCAGGTTTAACAGACTTGAATATAAATGGTCTGTTGGAAATAAACCCCAAGCGGCTATAAAAGCACTAAAACTTTGCTGTTCTATCAAAAATACCTATTTTCACCACAGATTAATCTTTTCAGACAACGCTTACATTTTATAGCTTTCTTTAAACTGATGAGCACAGGCAGCAGAGGCAGATAATTGGAGAGGACATTGTGTACTCGGCCAAGTCCCACTCTGCTACATTTGTAGGTCTTCCATATACATGAAAAGAAGTGTGTTTTCTGAAACTTAAAAGCATTATTGTATGATACTGAAGGACTGTGAAGAACCACTGCTGTGATCACACTTATTCGTCTCATGTTAGTAAAATCACAAGGTGAACAGAGAGAACTAATCTTCATGTCACAAACGACCTTCTTTATGTACTTTCTTTTGTCAAGTCCAGCCATGAATTTCCATAAACCTCATCAAAGCATGGCAATGTTCTCTGAAGTGCAGAATTTCATTTGTTCTCTTCCTTGACGTATGACCTGCTCATTACATGTGGTTATATTAGTTGTGCCTTTTTGCCTCTCTCATTAGAAGCCCTCAGGAAGGCTCCTCAAACCTGTTCCCTTCTGCCATTGCTGATCAGAATACTGATGAAGAGATGCCCATTTTGTACACGACAGGAGGACACAATTTTCTGAGCTTGGGTGGATGAATAACTCCTTTCTTTAGGAAGCTACAGCTAGAAGGGACCTCTTAGGGCATGAAGTCTGACTCCCACTTCCTCAGGGTATAGAATCACTTGCATAAATGAAAATTAAACTTATTGATGGCTCACTGCAATCTGCTCTTTCTACCTGAAGCTGCAACATTACTCTAAACCTTGAGATCCTCATGAGACATGTTTCTTTCATGAAAAAGAAAATAAAAAGTTCAAGAAAAGAAAAACATTTCTGTTTTGTTGAAAAGCTGACTGAGGGAGGCATAGATGTGACCTGTGAAACAGCAGTGCTTTCACCTTAACAGCCATTGGCTCAAGTTAATGACAAGGGAATACTACCAGGAATGGGGGTCACTGAAAACATACAAAAATATACAGCTCTGACCCATAAAGTTTACAGAATACTTAGGAGACTAATAAAACTTGAATGCTCTAAAGGTAATGTTGGAATTACTTAGTGAATAACAAGCTTGTCCATAATGCCTGCTTTGTGGCTGCTCTTGACCCATTATTAAAGTCCATCTCACATACCAATAGAAATAGAGGCAAACCAAGAACAAAAGGAAACCTTTGTAAGACTGGAAATGTAACAAAGGGTAAGGCTGTCAGGGCTGATAGATCACCTCATTCCTGTGTCCTTGACATCTCCCTGAAGAATCTGGCATGTCCCTGTGTCCATGACAAAATATTGCCTGTGCGATCTGCCCCAGAAGGACAGTTCCCGTGCCTAGCTCTAGAGGCTTTCTCCTCCACCTTTCTGGGATTCAGAACTTCTTGTGCTGGCACCTTTTGTCATTCTAGTAACACACATTACGGTAACATTATTATTACTGCTGTTCTGGCTTTAATGTTCAGCTGATATTTAGAGTTGAGAAAGGAAGAAGGAAAGGAGGAAAGAGAAGGACTGAATGTGTCCAAGTGCTGAAAGGTACAAAGAATTGTTAGAAAGGATCATAGGATTGTCAGAGCTGTCAAATATTTCCTGAAATTCTGAAGTGCATTTGGCAGATTTATTTTTCCTTTTTTTTTTTTTTTTTTGTTCATATGAACAGGCACAAGTATACTGCAGATAAATGTTATTTCTTTTCCATACTGATTGGTCAGATGCTTTTGAATGACTCATTACTTGAAAAGCTGAATCATTATTTAGTCACTAAACTATGATCAAGCTGATAATATTGTAACATAGCAGAGCTAAAGCATCTCTTGGAGTTATTTTAGGGTAAAAAATTGATGGCTAGTCAACCGCTTCTCAGACCCTTTCTTTCCTTCTCTCAGCAAATCCCATCTCTGCCCCCCCACCTAATCTCACTTAGATAAAAGTGTCCAGATAGGACAAAAGGGTAAAAACAGCAATAGATGTAAGAATAAAATAGCATGGCTAAAAATCCTCCTACATCCTTCAGTATGTCTAATGAATGCTTCTTGCAGCTGCATTCACATGATAGGCAGGCGAACTGGAGATTGCTACAACTCTCACAAGAAAACTGGCTACTGTTTGCTAGAAACCATAATTTTATTGACCTCACATTTAACAAACAATGAGCTGATACAGGGAGGAGTGGGGACACCACAGTTCTTAATTTGTACTAACACAACCTAAAAAAACGTCTCTGGAGAACAAGCAGCAGCTTGGCAGTGAATGGCAATATAATGCTTTTGTGAAGACTGGCAAGGAGAGGGAAGGATCCAAAAAGATTCAGCGGCTACTCGACCACTGAAAAGAGCAGAAAAACTAGCACCAGCTTAGAGGAGGTCCATGCAAGAAAATGGATGAATTATACAGGGCCATATATAAACACACAGTAATTGTAGTCATACTCCTACTACCACAGTGCCATCAATGAGTAGCTGGACTCAGACATAGCTCGTCTGGGGAGGAACCTCATTTCATTTAGTGAGGATGTTTGCATAGGGCGCAACTATTCTCATTGCATGGACTATTACCCCTCAACTTGAGGCCTGCATTTCAGGCCCACTAGTCTGAGTACTAATGTAATTGTATCAAGTTCAACATGGAATTTGTGTACTAGAGGGAGAAAGGAGATGGAGCTCAGTCAGTAAGTATTAGTTACTGCAGTTAATCGATTACTTGAGTTCGTTCAGTGCCCTATTATGCTATTACACTACCCATTGCTCCCTCTCAAATGAAGATACAGCTCCTGTCCCAGGCCACATGCAGCACAATATTTATGTATCTGTGTTTTCTATGTTTACCTACACTATATCAAATCTAAGACTGCATTTTAAATAATGTAAAAAAACTACTTCCAGCAATACTTCTTTTCAACATATTCCTTGGACTCAAAAAGTAGCATGTCATTCAGTTGGTCCTGCCCGGGAAAAAGGAGCAGCAGAGTTTAGAAGTAATAAAAACCTTTCTTGTGCTAAAAGTTCGGATTCAGAAGAAACACTATTAGCATCTTTGGCATAAAAAATATACTTCATGTGATCTTGTAACAGCATCTGATGTGACATTTTATACACAAACTACAGGAACAGGGCAGATGGATCCTGCACTGGGCAGTGTTTTCTTCCCTCTCCTTCTCTGCAGACAGGGAGATACAACTGTGCTGCATGGTATAACAGGTTCATCCCAACTCTCCACAGCCAGCTCAGGGAGTTTTCTTTGCTGCAGAGAGGAAGTGGTGTCAGATACAAGGAAAGGGTGTATAAGAGAGTCTGGCATTCACTTCACTCTTTCCTCTTTCTCTTCTTACTAGAAGCTTGCACATAAAACTGCGATCTAAATGGAATCATACAGCTTAAATATACACAAGGAGCAGATGTTCAGTGCGAGACAGTGAGAGCATTTCAAGCGAGAGCCCCAGGGATCTGTCTTGCACAAAGTTTTACTTATTAATAACTTCAGCAATCCGGTATTGAAAAGCTTGCAAATCTCCCCAGCACAAGAGAGATGCCAGACTCTGCGGAGAACAGAATTCAGCATGTTCTTAACAAATTAAAATGTGAATTTGAAATGAACAGGATGAAAGTCTGTGAAGGTAAGTGTGAAGTATGTAATAGAAGTCAAATGTTTGCACAAAAACAAGGAAACTGAAGCTTTTTGTTGGTAATGACCTAGTTATTTCTGCCTCACTGCAAGATTTCTGGCCCTGTATTTACTTAGAAGAAAAGCAAACTGGTGTATGATTTTAATGAGTATCTATGGATGTGAATATTACAGTTTTCTTAGGTTATAAGTTTATCCAATACTATTTGCTAAACAATAATAACAAAACTTTGGGGTCTGAATTCCATTTTCTTGAACAAACTGATCTGTTAAAGTACCTTGCAGCTCTATTTTTTTGATGCTTCAAGAGCCAAGAGGAACCAGGATTTACAAGACTTAGTTTCAGTGCCCCGTTTTGCACAATTTGAGACAGGACATACAAAATGCTCTTACCCATAAAAAGCATTCCTATGGGCACCACCTTCCTTGACAAATTATAATGTGCATCCTCGGAGGAGACTGTGGGAGAATCATGCCTCCAAGGAAATAGGGAACCCTTAGTGGTTTCTCAGTGGAAATGCAACAGTAGAAATCACCCAAGATCAAACCACTGGCAGTGAAAGCAGCCTGGTGGTAGCCAGGGGCAAGAGTAACAAAAAAGCTAAAGCTAACTTCTACTTGTATTTGCAATTTAATGTACAATTTAAACTCATCTGGTGGAATTTGCTTAAAATTTTGCTTTTCTTTGAAATATCAGTTTCATACTACAAGTTCTGTAGAAGGTATACCCTCAGCTTTGCAGAAAAGGACTTGGAGGTTCTGGTGTACACCAAATTGAACATCAGCCACCAATGTGTCCTGGCAACAAAGAAGGCTAATGGTAGACTGAGCTGCATTAGGTAAAGTTTTACCAGCAGGTCGAGGGAGGTGATCCTTCCCCTCTGTTCAGCTCTGCTGAGGCCACACCTGGAATACTGTGTTAAGTGCTGGGTTCCCCAGTACAAAAGAGACATGGACATACTGGAGAAAGCCCAACAAAGGGCCATGAAGATGATTAAGGACTGGAGCATGTCTCATACGAGAAAAGACTGAGAGAGCTGGGACTGTTCAGTCTGGAGAGAAGAAGGCTCAGGGGGAAACTCATCAATGTGTATAAATGCCTGAATCAATGGTGTAAGGAAGACAGAGATAGACCCTTCTCAGGGTGGTGCCCAGTAACAGGACCAGAGACAATGAGCACAAACTGAAACACAGGATGTTCCCTCTGAACATCAGAAAATACCTTTTTACTGTGATGGTGACCAAGAATTGTCACAGGTTGTTCAGGGAGACTGTGGAGTCTCCATCATTGCAGATACTTAAAAATCATCTGTACGCAGTCCTGCGCAGCAGACTCTAGGTAGCCCTGCATGAGAGACACCTCCAGAGGTCCCTTCCAGCTTCAACCATTCCGTGATTCTCATCCACCTATTTTTTCCTCTGATTTTCAACACAGGATAAGAAAGTGTCACCTGCACACCTGAAGACTGGCATGTCATGAGAAAATATATAACAAAGAACAGATCACATATAATTCTTCTCATTCCTGGAAAGTCTTCTAACATATGCCATGGTTTGCTCAGAAAGTGTGACAATCACGAGCTCATTTTTAAAAGAACTTCCAAATGCCCATGAAATCAGCCTCAAAGAAGAGACTCAGTTGTGGGTATACTTAGAAGATGCACAAGGTTATTTCTAAATGAAAGGTAAGTTACAGCTTTTAAAGAAATTTCACAATTCAATTTGCAAAGTAACTCGTTCACATTTCTTCTTAGCAAAAGGGTATAACCACAATAATCATAGGTTTTAATGAAAAGAATATACCATAACCCTCATGAAGTGAACTCCAGAAGAGTAGGTTTTTTAATGGAATCTAGGACAATTTTACCTCGATTAAGAACAGAACGCAAGTTGTTAACAAAATTTATATAGGTCTACATAAGTTACAGTCTTATGCAGTACAGCTCCATGAGCAAGTTCATTTTCTGTATCTCAGCTAGCATTACACAGCAGAGTGAAATCATTTTTGGGGGGAAAAAGAGGACAGGACAAAATTACCTTTATAAATATAAGACTTGTTTGTGAATATCGTAGTTTCTGAAGTTCGACATATTTTTTCAGATTTAGCCAAAACAATCTATAATTTATTTTTACTCACATTCTTAGATATATAGGTCGATTTCATCATTATTTGCTGCCAACAATCTCCTATGGAGACACTTTTTCAAAAGTTTATTTTGAATTTTCACCCTAATTTAAAAAAAAACACCTTAGAATTTCTTGGGGGAAAAGTATCCCTTTTCATTAGCTTTATTGATTAATTTGCTTTGTTTCTTTGGCTTTGGGAACAAATGGAAATTGAAAGAAAAGATTTTTTAATTTGTTGTCTGCCTTACTCTCAAAGCCACTAGGAATTTTCCTCTTGGTCAATTTCTCTGTTCTTATTTATCTGTGATCACTTTCCTGTCCTACCATTTCTTCTCTCTCTTTCTTTTAGTGCAGACTACCTTATAAGTCTCCTCTCATTTTCTTGTGTCAACCTTTCCATCATTCCAAGTCTTTGACATACTGATCCAGTTTACCTGAAAGGAAAGCATGGACTTTACTAACATCTTAAAGAAAACAGATTCAAAATATTTATCACATGCCCATAACTCCTTCAAATCCAGGCACCTGTTGCAGTCCAGAAAACAGGTGGCTAAAACTGCAAGTGATCATTAATTCAACATTAAATTGCTGTGAATTTCATGTAGTCTGAAATTACATTAAAATTACAGTGTGGTTACCTACAAGTTACCATACACAGGAGTTACTGTGTAATTTAAATCACAGAACAAACCTATAATCCTATTTTCTTCTGATTGCTAAAATTATAATAATTTGCCCTGATATTCTGTTTTGAATCTATGCCAAGATTTCCCATAGAGTCACTGCCAAGAGTAAACCTGAGACAGAGAAAATCAGATCCTGAGTGAGAAAATGTAAAGGTGTCAGGTTTTACCTCCCACGGTCTACAACACCCTTCTAAAGGTGTTTTGCTGTAGCTTCAACACTTTTATGTGCAGAACAAGCAATGGGCCTTTCCTTGGCCTTCCAAAATTCTGATTATCTAAAGAAAAAAGTGCCAACTTTCATTGTAAGGCAATAGTTGGTTTACCAACTCCACCTGACAGATTCAAATTACTATTGTTAGAATATTTCTTGCAGTATCTGTTTAGGTCTCTGTGGTACAACTTAGGTGAAATACAGGACTGTCAGAACAAGTGATTTTGATAACTATCTAAAACCTATTTATACATGGTAAGCTAGCAATGTGTATGAAACACCATGAAACAAAATTGAAAAACACACCAATTTTAGTAAAAAAATACTGTAATTGATTCTCTTAAAAAAATAGCAAGGCACTAGTTATTGGATGACAACTGTATCTAACCTTTCTTTTTTTTAGAACTAAACATACAGCTTCAATAGGTAATGATGAAATCCTGCTAACAGCCAGGAAAGAATAGAGCTCAAGTACAGAAGCAAGGCTGAAAATACAGGTAGAACTAATGGAGACATTTTACTGGGGAAGAGCAATATAACACTGAAAAATCTGTCGAAGATATTTTTCCCACATTTAATTTTTTTTTTTAATTTTTATCCTTGTGAGTCCAATACCCCTTTAAATGAACAAATTTGTATTAATAATTTGAACACATGTACAAGGTGTTCAAAACATTGTATACAGGTGACAAAGGAGGAAAAAAGAGTAACTTCCGAAATTGAGCCCCATGGCCAAAACAAATACCCCACATTTGAATGAGAAGGAGAATTATTTTAGGCAAGCTTCAAAAGCAGCTAGATTCAGACCTTATTATCGAGAGAGACATGCATAAGCCAACAGACTGAAAAATATCTTAAATAATTTCTTTAAGCATGGAAATAATTGCATCTTAACTTAGAAAACATATTTAACTGTTTTGTTGGATCACAAGTCAAATAGACATGTCAAGTTATCCCAGATATCTCATCTGTAGGCTCTTTAGGAAGATAACCAAAGACAAGAAAGCCAATATAATGATAAGACAGTATGATTCTCCTGTGTACTTTGTATCTTTGCTTCACCCATTTAAGTTTTGGCTTCTCTCTGTCTATCTGCCCTATGGCATGATATATCTGCCAGGGCCTCCAACAGGTAAGTTGCAGCTTCAAGTAAAAATGTAGTTGCTCTTGACATGAATGATAAAATTATCCAAAGCAATTCACAAGATTACCTCAAGGTAACACCACTTGCTTTCTACTTGATTACCGATGTCTAGAGTGAACCATGTATGAACATGTTTGGCACATCCTTTTCCCAAGAAGGCTTGCACCAACCAACCTTCAGCTAAGATGACAGTCAGGAAACCAGAGCAGAAGAAGCTCTGTGTAGTCCATTTAAAAGAGTACATTATCTTTCTTTTCTATCAATAGATACTCACAAGAAACACACAGTATACAATGTTAAAGCTCCAAAGTGAGTTGCCAAAATTATATCATCAAAGAAATAACTCCATTCTTTGCCAGACAGTGGTGTTATATGCACTGAAAACAAGTGTGTTTATGCTGTATGTTGGCAAAAAAGGAATGTATCACAGACTGAATTTTAGCTCTGTCTTCAGTCTGAAAATCTTTCCTGTTTTGCAATGTGACATTCTTGATTTTGTTTCTAACATTTGTGCTCCAAAGAGACCAAAGCATTGCAAACACAGTGGTTATTGTCAGTGCTGACGTGCAGCCAGACCACTATTGTTTACCACTACATTTACCAAAGCTGAGATAGATTCTGCAACCTTAAATTTGCAGGCCTTCTAGCAAATATTATTGGTATATTTAGTTTAAATAGTTTCAATTCACATGAGTTTCTGGTACATTAATGTTAAAATTAATGTTTTCATTGCCAAGACCATTTGAGGCCCCAAATAGTCCCTAACAATCCATTACTTGGTGCTTCAGTATGAAAACTCTAGAGGCAGAGTAGACTTTCTATTCATTATGAGGGAAACGTTCTATATAGACAGGTAAATTCCCTTCCTGTCTACTGAAGAAGTAGGACATGCCATGATAAAATGTGGCATAAATGTTCAAGATGATCTGCTAGTGATTTTTTGAGTTAATCAGAACCTCATGTCACACTTGGCTCTATTATTTTATATTAGCAATACATTTGTTCTCCACATCGTCCAGCTAGACTCCAAAACTAGTCCTCATATTGTTGCTTCTGGTTTTGTTATGAAAGCTTCATGCCATTCTAAAATGTAGCAAATGTAAATATATGATATTGATTCAGGTCCTTGGGAAAGCCATACTTATTCCTCTCCCACACATCTGTGTAATGAGCTGTAGTTGTGAGTCTGAGTTTAAGAAGATTAAAATCATCATGGATGACTCAAAAGAGAAAATCAATGGAGTATGTCTTCTCTGACAGTACTTGAAGAGACTCATGAACTGATTATGAGTGCAA
>NW_010180869.1:32154-56774 GCF_000695765.1 Mesitornis unicolor
AATGAGCAAGCACTTAACTAATTCTTCTCTTCTTACAGTCATCTCTAGTTGGCTGAACTTGTTCCCTTCCAAAACTCCCCTTCCTCCTTTCCCTCATCAACTCACTTGTCCCCAGCTTAGGACACACAGTTTGTTAGAGCAGGACTACCTTCCACTCCATTTTTTATGAGCTCAAACCCCATTGTCCCTCGGCTCATACTCTCTGCCCCTTACTGAAGGCAGTAGTGGTGGCCACCTCGTCTTCATAAAATACTTGATCTTCCAGTAGTCAGAAAGGCCAATGGTGGGAACAACCAGGCAGGACCCTCAAAAGGATTTAGAGATTTGCTTCTCCAGCTAGGGAAGGTCATCCAGACTGAAGTGAGAAAGGAGATCTTTCAGTCCAGCTTCAAAATCATGAGTTACACCTGGACTCATATCACTGTGCTCTCATTTCAGGGAGTAGTAGGGTGACTGACCAGCTACTTGTTTTTTTACAATCCAAAGGCACAAATGATCAATTGATGTTTAACTCTAATTAAGAATAAGCAGATGAATAAAACACTCTAGCCAAATCATCATTGCAATGGCATCAGTTTCTTTATATAGAAGTTCTTGGCAACAGTCCCTTCATGTTAATCATTCCTCAGTGCATCTCTCTAAAGCTGAGTGCCACCTCTGCTCTGCTACATGCTGTCCTGGTTTGAGCTAAGTAGAACTAATTTTCTATTTAGTGATTTTACTTTTCAGCTCAGTATCTTCTAAGTGGCTGAACTTTCTGAAACTAGCAGCATGTTTTTCCAGTATGTACTGCTACAACTGATAATCTCAAGATCATTGTCTCATTATGGGTGCCATGTCTGCGCCTACCGGGGTGGGGGGGAGCGGACCCAAAACTGACCAACTAGGTATTCCATCCCACATACTTCATACAAGATATAAAGCCAAGGGATCATGAGGGTCTCAACCCATCCATCTTGGAGCCCTTCCGTCTCAGACCCTTCCGTCTGCCTCAATCCTGCAATGGCTGAAGTCGAAGCTGAACCCTGCTAGTTCGTCTGCCTCTGATCCTGATTCATGTGTTCCTGCATCCTGCTCCCACCTGCTGCTGGGTCCAGACTGGGACTTTTCCAGTGCTTTGCAGAGCCTGTGGTGACATATATGTCATTGGCGGGAGGTGGCAGGATGATTTTATATTGGTTTTGTATATATATTTGTATATATTTCATTATTTTCCTATTTATAATATTATCCTGTAGTATTAGTATGATTGTTTTATTAAATCTGTTAGTTTTATTTTTCAACCCATAAAGTCTCTCTCCCTTATTCTTTTTTCTCTTCCCTTCTGGGGAGGGAAGAGGGGTTAATAGGGTCTGTCCCAGATTTAATGGCCAGCCCAGACCTAAACCACGATACATGCCATTGCCTGATCATATTTACTTTGCTTTTTGATGCTGTCTCTAATAAAGACCACTTTACACCCTCTCCTGCCTGTTTCACCACAGTTATCCTTACAAAGGCAATTCATGTATGTGTAAGAGAAGAATGTATGTTGTGGAACACACCTGTACAAGTCTATATCTGAGGTACTGGCCTTTCTAAGTCAGAATTTGTTTGACTTTTATTAGGTGTTTTTGTTAGGATGAAATGAAACACCTTATGACAATTATTTCTCTCCATTGACTACAATGAGAGGTGGGTGTGGAAATAAAGACATCAACACTGTAGAATGGAAAAGTGAGGTGAGATGAATCTTTCCTTTACTAACAAGCAGCTTTATGAACACTAGAAAATAATGAAGCCTTCTTTCCTACCAATTTGTGTCTTAAGTTTGATTGACTTTCTGTCCAAGTAGAAAGCTTTAGCTGAAGCTTTCTTCTATTACTTATAATGACACTTACCTGCATGGATTTTTTCAGTGTGTAAAGAAGTGCAGGCTCAGTCTGCATGATTTCTTCACTGGGAATACTAATAGAGTTTCTTTTCCTCTCCCCAGCTACTGACTGATTAAATTTCAGGGTTTTTAATTGTATTTAAGAAATCAAGCCCCCTGTCCCCCACCATCCTCTTCCCTGTCAAAAGTGTTTGAAGTTAATGATTAGCACATTCAGAAGTTATTAGGTGGGAAACACAGAGGCACATTCACAGCAGTATGACTGCACAGGAAATCAGATGGAAAGTTAAGCTTTGATGGAATGAGAGGAACAAAAAGCTTTTCAAAAGCACTCTTTTTTTTTGAAACACACTTGTTACAAGTAGCTAACTGATCTTGAGATGTGCCAAAGGCTTATCTTGATACAGCTCCACAATGATTAGAGAAAGGGATCTAGCTTTGCATGTGCTTACATTATATAGTTTTAATCTTCAACTTATTATCAGAATGCTTTATAGGCGTGGAAAGGTAGCGAGGAAGAGAAAGAAAGTTAAAAATCAGCATGAATTAACATACATTATGATTTGGAATTTCATATAATCCCTAAGGAATTTTTAAGTTAAATATAAAAACAAAAATTCAGTTATTAAGTTATAAAAAAGAAAAATTATTATCACAATTAAATTGTAAATTTCAAGGCAATCTTAACTAGTGTGCCGCTGTTGAGACTCCCACAGTATACATCTCGAACTTTTATAAGAAATAGAAAAGTGAAGTTCCATTTATCAAAATATTTTAAACCAGTTGTATGACTTAATAAATGATCTCTAACAAAGTTCAAATAAAAAGAGCATTTTAATTAGTGTACTACTCAGATACATACCTACTAAACATGAAAACATTGCAGAAGTAGACAATAATTTATCGTTATTGCTCAAAGTGAGCATGAGTTTTTTGCATGAGTTTTGCATGAGTCTGCACTGTGAATAGTTACACATTCTGAATGCTTTTCAGAAATCTCACAAAGCCAAAAATTAATATTCCAGCAGTGTACCTCATAACTGAAAAGTCAAACTATTCTTATGATGAAGAATAATATCTGTCAAAATACAAAGAACAAGTGAACTGCTTGTATGTCTTGGTTGAAATTTTTAAACATGAAAAATGTATTTGAGGGTTTTTTCTAAATGTAACTACATCATTAGTCTGCATCAAATATACCATGCTCTCACAGTCACAATGGAAATAAACAACTTGCACAAGTGTCACTGAAGTAATTTACTTAATTATAAGCTGCAGCACATATTTAGTATTTCAAATTCTTCTATGCATTGACATACTAATTGCTAGCACTTCAGAATATACACTGAAAAAATATACTTTGTGTCAGAAGAATATACTCACTAGATTTTCTGTACAATATTCAAAATATGGGATAAGCTTAGTAACCATTTAAGTGAGGAGATACTAATTCTGCAATCTGACTAGTACAATGACAGAATATCAAAGTCTGTATAAACATATGAAGCAATTGCAGATTTAACCAATGACTTTTTGAATGTCAATGTACCAGACATAAAGCTTCTTTTTCTTGGTATGTATGCACATGCATTTATGGCAGGGGATGGAAATTAGTTTACCCTGTAAGACAAAAAGCCCTACAGGGGAAACAAGAAATATATGTTACCTGCTGCCTATTTCTTCTTGTAAAGAGCATAAATCTTGAGCAATATTTACAGCATCTGGTGGGATCAGCTCTACACTTTAATGCAGGTCATGAAGTTCTCCTCCATATCAGTGTACATATGTATCAAAACCAGGATTTTCCTTGACTAAGCTGTAATGTAAACTACCACGGTCAAATGCAGATTTCATTTTGGGCCTCAGCTTTGCTTTCAACATAATTCTTTCTTTTTCTTTCAATCAGTGAGAAAAACTTGAAAAATACTTTATAATACAAGAGCATTTCATTTTATTGCCAACAAAATCACTCCCACTAAAGTCCACTCCACTGACCTCTTAAGTGGAACTAGAAGAATTTTTTCTTCCTCGTCCTCCCAGCAGTCACTGGTTTTGACATGGTCGCCTGCTTGACTCTGGAGGCTGCTTCATCTTCCAGCTCACCTCTGATCACTCTCCATATGTGTGTCACTGTGTCCTTTTGCCGAAGAGATGCTGTCCTTAATCCTCTTCTTCCTCTTCCTCTGCCTCCCATCTCAGAGTAATTTGACCACAAAATACATACAATCCAGCCATGTTCCCAATGCTGACAACTCACTGATCTCCTTCCCTCCAATCAAACTAACCTCCCTCTCTTCAAATCAAAGCTCAGTACACTCCTCTGACAGGTCTTTACTGATGTCTAGCTATCAGTTTATACTCTGTGGCAGTCAGCGCAGTTCTCATTTTACCCCCCTGCAAATCTTTCCATTTAGTTCCTTTCTTCATAGCTCTGTCATTGTACTCCTCAACCTCACACATTGTTTAAGCCAGTTTGGATTCAGAGCTCTCTTAAGAGCTTCACATCTAACCTACATCTAAAACTCCTGCAGATTAACTCTGTGTAACTGTTCTTTTCTGCTTATTCACATAACTAAAATACTAACTTAGAGCTCGCTCACTTCAGTTTCTCAATGTCCTTTTTTTTGACCTCAAGAAATATCAAGAATTATTCTCCAGCTCCAATAGTTCAATCCTTGCAAGATTCTCTTTCCATCCCTTCACTAGTTCTTTCCTGAAGAAAGCAGAAACTTTGTCAACTTTCATAGACTAGCAAGGCCTACTGCCACCACATTAATTATCTGCTTATTCACAGTGCAACGTTCCCAGCTGCAGCCCTCATCACCATTTGTTATATTTCATGTTAGTCCCTTACTCCCACAGTGCTTCCCAGCACTGGTAGGGATCCCCTACAGCTGCCTATGAGGTCACCTTGCCAGTATTCTTCTAGACTGTTTCGCCCCGCAGTAGACAGTAATCTTCACTGCAGTCTCAGTGTTACATTTCTTTGTGTTTCTCTCTCAGTTGGACTAACATCACCTAACATGGGGTGTCCAAAGCTGAGGCACTCTGAACTAGGCAGCAGTCTGTGGAGTTATCAGAAAGAGATAGGCACCTACATGAATACATGAACATTAAGGTGCCTATGTATCTTCAGAGTGACTTACACATTTTTTTCCAATTATACTTAGTAAGTATGATAAAAGAGGTTACTTCTTTCTACAAACCTTGTCCTTGCTACATCCCCAAAACTTGTGGCAACATCTTCCAAAAGTACAAGCACAGGATGACAATGTAGGTCCCACATGTATAAACACAAATCACAAAAGGTCAATTATTTGTGGCTGAATATGAGCCACCTTCAGGGCAAGGCAGAACTGGTTTTAGGGCATAATAAAGAGAGCAGAGTAGATATATTCAGTGTATGTAAAACATCATATGTATGGTTAAAATGTAAAGGTGGTAAGAAGAACGTATAAGAAGAACTACAGCTTCAATATGAATGAGAGCAAATGAAGAGCAGAAAGAAAATTGCTCCAGCATGGGATCCCCCACATCTGATCAATGCCACTACTTATCTGTAGCAGGTCCTTCCTCACCTTTGGTAAAGAAAGAGATCTACTTTTCTGTTTCCCATTTACAAAATTTTGCTGCCACATCTCTATTATCATTTGTAGCATATTATCTTTTACTATATAACTGAGATAAATAAATTACAGTTCTAAAGAGATGTGTTTTCTGTTTCAACCTTCTCATTTGATACAGTTAACGATATTTTAGCTTCAAGATAATGTACATGCAGATACAATATGACATCTATGTTAATCTTCTGTTTATCTTGACAACATAGAAGGTACAGGGCAGTTTAAGCATCTCACTTTAGTAACCTAAATTAGGTGAGATGAACCCTGCTTTTTGTATTCATTATTGTTAAACAATCTTTCTCAGACTATACATTGACATAAGAAGTACCATGATTTTGATTAGCCCTCTTACAGTGCCTTGCCTTTTTTCTGTGCTGGGCCTTGGCAAGAACTTGGCTCTGTGGCAACAACAGCTGCACAAATCAGCACAACAAACTTGCGTAGAGTAAGCATCTCTGGGTTGAGAACATGCACATGAAGCAATTCTCATGAAACTGCCTGCGCAATAACCCCACCCTGTACTAGAACAGCGCAAATCAGAAGCACCATATGTTTCTAAAGGAAGCCAAAAGAAGACCTTACCAGAAGAAACACAATGGTCTCTACAGAGTTGATATCAAAAGAACAATGAAATATTCTGTAATACTAAAAGATTTTGCTTTGACTGTCTCAGTTCACAATTCTACCAATCAAGAACAATTCAGCTATGAAACATGTTACCCTCAGGAACTGATAGATAACTCCAATAGTCTGGAGAAGTGAACTTCTGTTGCATGAATTTATATACCTGCATCTGACTTGGTAATGTACCTTTCCATAGATTACATTTAAATTAAATAAGCACTGAAAGAAAAAAGGTGGTATGAGCAACCAACAGATGCAGATAATGCTAGATTAACTAGGTCATTTTGGTCCCAAAGCTAGACAAATGCCTCAAGAGACATTTGCTGTTTTAGAAGCAACCTTGTAATCACCTATCAGCAAGGCACAGTTCCATCTGGCAGAAGACAATTTCTTGCACTAGATTTCTTGTACCACCTCCTGACTTACCCCATATAACTGAGCCTTCTCATAAACTGTATATAATCCAACAGTTCCTACAGTGACAGCACATGGCCTAAATGTTTGCATTAAGGAAAAATGTGTTCTTTCACTGGAAGAGATAAAACAAGCATACAGATTCTGGAAATATTAAACCTCAAGGAAAGTATTTTTTCTCGTTCAACACTATCATTAGCAGGACACCATTTGCTCCATAAAGGCCTAACCCTTATAAAAGCATGAGTAACAGCTGAGTTTTTCAAAAGGGCATGGTCTGGCCTAGTTCTACTTCCTCCAAACTCACTGAAGAATGCCCATTATCTTCAAGTGAGACATTATGAGACCACCAATGCATACTTTTGGCAATCATAGTCCTCACTGTTCTGTTTTTAAAAATGTGACAGGATCAGCCTTGGCAAAAACAAGAACAAAACAAAGCCATTTATCTCAGAAACAAGGTTAAGAGCAATGGTGTGTGACATGGACCTCAGCACAATGAATGAAATGGAGCTCCCTCATCCAGACTACATGTTCCATCTTTTCTGTGCTCCAGCCAACTCAGCTCATGGGCCCTACTCGCAATCATTCATCAGCACACTTACAGCCTGAGGCTTACTGGACAGTGGTGACAGCTGTTGCCTTAAAATACTGAACACGGTCACTTCCCACACTGGGGGCTCCTGAAAAACCATGTATCCTGCCAGCTTGAGGATTTGTTCCATTGTCTGTGAAGGTGCTTACGGGTTGTGGACATGCTGCCAGTTTGGGTTTTCCAGTGTTTGGCTTCAGGGTGTTTGCTCCTGAATATACACCAACTGACACATGTGCCCTAATCTAAAATGAATCAAACCATTTCTTTGGCAAGAAAACACAGGCTTGCTGGTTTTCCACATTCTGCCATGACTGCACTTAAAGGTGGGAATTTTTTTACAGCAAGGTAGCTTTCCTGGGGACTAAGTCAACACAATTACACCAAAGATCATAGCACAGTGTAGACAGTGTGGACAGGGATGAGCTAGCAATATGTCTGCAAACAGAGGTACCAGCAGCAGTCTAGTCCCAGCATCATGGAGCTCAGTAAATTCCACTTCATTATATGTGCAATTGTGGTTACACTGCTATGCCTGATGAAGGTCAGCAACGTCTGCATTACACCAAAGTCATCCGACACATCCAGGACTGTGGGATTCAGCTCCAGATTAAGCCACTTAAACTTAGGTGCCTACTAGGCAGACATCTACTTGGGAGGTGGCCAGGTTCTCACTGCAGTCAGTGGAGACGCAGCCACTAGAGCAAATGGAAACTGCAGAGCTGTCCATCTCATCCTGCTCTGATAACTGTATTTGGCAAAATAAGGAGCTCTTAAGAGATAGTCAAAAAACTCCTGAGGAGAAAGAAATTTTCTTTTCTGCTTTTGTTTGTTTGTTTGTTTTAATTGTTTAAGTAAACTGACAAAGTTAAACTCTGATGTATTTACGTCAACTTTCAATATTTTTCTATAGTTAAATCATGCCTTCCTTCCACTATGAGTTTGCATAACGACGCATAAAGCACAGGCTACCTCTTTGTAGTAAGTCACCTTTTATGGTAGCGAAATTAAAAGATAAACCAGACCAGCGTATTCTCTTCCACTGTCACCACATCCAAGTGCCCCTACTTTTATCTAAGACTCACTTGCAAAGCAATCCCATTTATCATTCATCTCTAAAGTAGTAAACAACTCTTTTAGCCCTTTCAAACCTTGATATTTGGGCTCCTTTCAAAGAAAGGATAACTTCACTTTATAATTCAACATATTAGATATTTTCTTGTGTTTATTGTGTACTACATACTTCCTGATCTTCTGTGATTTACATATGTGGCATGTGAATTACACAAAGACCAAAGATTTTCTGGCACATTTTCCCTGGGCTGCTAAATTAATTGTAACTTCACATAAAGTAGCAGATTCTAGGCCAATTCAAGTAAGTATGGGTATATTAGCACAGTTAGAAAAATCAGCTGTTAAATTTAAAGCTAGTACCAATCTTAACCACTTTGCCATTACACTTTCTGCATCAAATGTTCATGGAAAATAAAAAGGAAATATTATTTTTGCTAAATCCTGATCCATACTACTAAAAAAATCTTTTTAAAGTATTAATTGATTGCTAGCAAAATAGACCTTTTTTATTTCTAGCTAATGAACTATAAATATGCCCAAAAGACTTTGCTTTAAATCAGATAAAATGTTTTAAGAAACGAGGTGTCAAATTGAAATAAGAAAACAAAGTTGATAAATTAATGTCTCCAGTAGATTCTTTAAGATATGTTCTCCTTCAAAGTTGTTCAAGTAAACAGAGTTTATTGTCAGAGATCACAGAAAGAACAGATGTTTTCATTCCAGATTACCATTTTTATAATTCAAAATAGCACAGCACCTAGATAGCAAAACATATGTTGTGGACGCTAGTATGTGAAAACCTTCCCAGTCAAAGTAAAATTTAAGGAATTTTTTTTTTTAAAAATTGACTGAACAGGAAAACATCATCAACTATACATGCTAACTTGCAAATTCAAGATTTACTTCATTAAGTGTGAGCACTAGAAACTGCAATGATGATATAGAAGGACACTACCACATGAGAAAAAAAAATCCTCTTAGTAACTAACTATTTTCTTGCTCTTGTGGAGCATTTTAGGAGGCTATTTGAGGAGGTCGCAAAGGTAAAATATGCTTGAAGGAATTATTAGACAATTTTTATCCAAAACACACCAAATGAAATATTTCACTGAGGTGGCTAGCACACCACATAGGAAAAAACGCTTTTAAAATCCCATGTATTTCTCAATACAATATTATTTGGCCCCAGTATAGCAAAGTACTTAAACCAACTGTACCCTTTTTATTTTAATGGACTATTTTCATGTTTAAAATTAGGCACATTAGTGCGCAACTATGGATCTGGAACTTTTTAAAATTTTGTGCTTCAGTATGAATAAGAGTTATCAAGACAAATTATGTCATGCAATCTATATGACTAAGCTCATGAAAACTGAAGAAAAGGTTAATTTCAGATTTACCTTTGACTTTCAGCAGAGCTTGTGTTGAGCAGACTTGCTCTTAATGTCAATTTCTTCCAATTTGTATTTCAGTCATTGCTTTCATAGATTTTGAAAATATTATGGAAATATTTCTAGTTATCCTCGGTTTAATAAAAGCAATCTTCATTGTAGTCACAACCTAGAATGACTCTTGTGATCCTGAACTACCTGCAACAACTCTTGGAAGCAGTAAACCTGAAGAAAGATCGCAGTTTACATCATGAAGACCCTGAGAAATAACCAGACAGTATTTGATTTACTGTTCTTGCACTAGGAAGTTTTTGATAATTCTAATGTTAAATGTCAGCTAAATCCCTAGCAGTTTTGCCATTGAAATACATATCTCTATGTGCATAAAGAACATGTTTCCCTTTAAGAAACATCAAGTTCCTATGAATTCTGTGATTTATGACAAATATCAGCACATACATAACAATGAGAATACTTTCATTTCAATATACTGTATCATTTTCATCAGGACTTTATTTCTGATAACAGAAAAATTTCAGCAGCTTTCAATGAAATATGACATTATACATAAATAGACACATTTAATTGTGAAATCTGCAAACATTAGCTTCATATCTGGGTTTTAACTAATCCTCATCTAAGGAAAAACAATAGACCACTTCTTTAGGAATTTAGCAAGGGACATGGGAAGCCAGGCTAAGAACCATTAAAAAGGAAAGTCGCGGTAAAAGGTGTAAAATTATTATGAGTCTTATGGAGAAGAATTCTTCTGGGAGCATAGGTGGCTCCATAATCTATAAAAATAAACAGTTAATCTTGCAGTAAATATTCCCACCAACCAATAAAACTTTAAGTTCTCCAGTTTATGCATGATCACACTTGAAGAGTATACAGATTATGACTATCAACAATGCATGATTCTTACAGAAACTATTCTCACTGAGTTTGAAATTTGCAGTAGGAGTGCATTATGAACTTTATATTTCAATATCTTTAGGTATAAATCTGATAAATGTTACATGACAACAGAAACATGAAAATATGTTCAAATTTTTCCCTGAGATGAGAATTTTAGGGTGAAGCAAACATAGCAAAAGAGTTATTTCCAACATACTAAGTGGCTGACTGGTAAAGAATTGTAGGTTGTTAAGTAAATAGACTATACATTTAGGAACACAAAAACAAGTTAGTGTCCTTCAATTTTTACCTCCTAAATGCACTGGACAAATAGTGCTTGCTTGCTGCACAAATATTTTTTTTATATTGAGTGAAATACTACTACTGTGACTGGCCACTTAAGTATCCATCCACAATCTTCACTGAGACTGCACAGATAAGGCACAGTAGAAGAATCCCTTTCAAGTCCCTGTATTTCCAAGAAATCAGAGCTTGGCCAGCATATGGCTGCACTCCACTATGAACTGCCTTTTTCCAGTGTTTGGAAGGAAATTCTACATGGAGAGAAAGTAATGCAAGGAAAAGAGAGCTGCCCAGACCTGCTGTAGCCAAGGTCTTGTCCCGGCCTCACTCTACCCAGCCTGCCCTGCTTTCCTCTGCTCAGCAGCAACCCTGGCCCAGCAACCCTGTGTTTTAAATGCAAAAATGGTAACAAAACCATGATCAGCCCCAAAGTAGCAGGTGGTTGGCTAAAGAACAAGGTTACCATTTAAAGTTCCTGTCATTTATTTAGCTAGATGAAAAATAGATTTGAAGTCAGCTCAGCCAGATTCTGCTGAAAAGTGCTGACCATTGACATAATAGCCATTCAGAAGCTTGGGAAGCACTAGGTCTTTAGCTCTGCCTTTCTTGTTATTTCCACACATCTCTATTGGAGAGGAAAACAGTACCTGCTACTGCGTAGGAAATAACAAGGGAAGAGATATGAACAGAGGATCAGTAAAGCACAAGAAGAAATTGTAGAGAGCAAAATGAACATAGATTAATGTTTTACAGTACCTTAAGTCAAATTTCAGTGTATATACTTTTTCAGTGTACATCGTTTCTATATTAACATGTTTCTGTCTTGATTATTGCTTCTTTTGTTCTTTTTCATTTTCATTTGAAGATTTTTTGCACAATGTCAGTGTATGCATGACTAGAAACTTATGCTGGGATTCAGCTCCAGATTCAGGCATATGCAGATGGGAACTATATGTGAAATGGTTTTTTTGTCTAAGCACCCACAGCAGACAGTGGAAAATCTAGTCAACACAGTAAGCACTGTGTAGAATAGATGTGTCTACTGCAAGATGAGATAAATCATACGTTAGATTCCATTGAGTCTACTGTGAGATGCTCAAATGAGTTGTCTAAATGAAGGCATGCAGTTCTGTTGGAGAGGTGAAGTCCCATTCAGCTTCAAGCTGCCACTTCAGCATCGCATGGGTCATATCTATCAGACCCATGAAGATGTCTTGGATACAGGGCTAGATAAATATGAGTGTTTAAGCAAGTGAATAAAGCCTTACATCCCTATTGGGAGCTCCAATGGGAGGTTAGACAATTAGCTCATATCACATCAGGTATTTTAATTGAAGCAGAATCTCATCTTCAGGTAAACTACTGTATTGAGAATCAAAAACTTTTGTTACATGAAGATAAGCCAGAATAAATATTGTATTTAAAAGTGCATTCATTCACTTTTTTGTTCCACACAGAATCACAGAATCACAGAGTATTAGGAGTTGGAATGGACCTTGAAAGATCATCCAGTCCAACTCCCCTGCCATAGCAGGATCACCTAGACTAGGTCATACAGGAACGTGTCCAGGCAGGTTTTGAATGTCTCCAGAGACAGAGACTCCACAACCTCTCTGGGCAGCCTGGTCCAGTGCTCTGTCACCCTCACAGTAAAGAAGTTTTTCCTCATGTTCACATGGAACCTCCTATGCTCCAGCTTGCTCCCATTGCCCCTTGTCTTGTCATTGGACATCACAGAGCAGAGCCTGGCTCCTTCCTCCTGGCACTCGCCCTTTACAAATTTATAAACATTAATGAGGTTACCCCTCAGTCTCCTCTTCTTCAAGCTAAAGAGACCCAGCTCCCTCAGCCGCTTCTCATAAGGGAGATGCTCCACTCCCTCAGTCATCTTTGTGGTTCTGTGCTGGACTCTTTCTGGATTAAAAATAACCCAGAAAATTTAGTGCTTCCTGTGGCCAATAATATTTGAAGATTGCCCGAGAATGGCTTGAAGACTAAAGTGTTTCAAAATTTATGTGGGTTTGATCTACTTGTTCTTCAATTGAAGTGTTAATTAAAAAATTGAAATATTAACTTCGAATTAGACTATATTAATGTAGAATTACTCTCAGTTACTATGTCTTTCCTAGACATACCCACATTCATGCATAAATTCTGCTAAAAATTGTCAAGATAAATTAATAGTTTTACCCTCATGAATCAGGAAGTAGTAAAACTAATGTGCCATGTATCAGTATTTCTTTTGCATATGTGCTATAGTGCAGCCTTTATCAAAGAGCTGCTAAAAATTAACTATATATATTGCTTACTTAAGGTACAATCCACAATATTGTGCTCTAAGACACAACAGTATAGGGTTGTTTTTAATCAGATGAAAGAAAGGGACTTCAAGAAGGTAATTCTTCCCATCCCCTTTAAGATGTCAGGACAAGTCTTCCCTTTTCCTCTCCACTGACTGCAGAAGGAATATAAATGAATAGGTTGAATTAAATGGATGAACTCAGGTGTGATGCATCACATTTTGAGTCAAGTATCCTATTTCTAACAGTTGTCTTGTTTACAAGGAAAATGCAGAAAATTCTGGAGTAACACAACCATAGGGAAAATCTGTAATTTCTGTGAGGTGAAGGTTGACCTAAAAGGTGACCTGAAAAGTCACTAACCAGGCTAAACTTCTTTTTAAATAATATTATATAATTCATACTCATGACTTTAAGTATGCAGTCTTGTATGCTGTGTCTTACAATTCAATATACACGAGACTGAACACTGCTTATGTTAGTAAATCATCTGGTTTTCAATTACACTGCAAAGCTGCCATGGCCCTGAGGGCACCCACCAACCACACTGTCCCTGTGCAGTCTCCCTGGAGCATTTCCCCAGCTCATGGCCCAGGACTCTCTTCCACTCAACTCTGGGGCTCCTGCATCCAGAACTACTAATGTCAGAAAATGATGTTGCACATGAGACAGCAGTATGTTTTAGCAAATGGTGACATTTTTTTAAGTTATCTGAATTAAAAAAGAAAATTAATATTTTTTTATAGTACAATAGTACAGAAATTAGCTGCTTTTCTGAAAAGTTTTACATTCTTAAATTTCTACATAATCAGAAAACTTATACTTTTCCAAACCTGTGATTCTACTCCATCTGCAACGGTAATTATGACAAGCACTGACTTATCACATTTTTCTTAATTATTTTAGTAATGGCTGTTGATTGTATGTATTAATAGAGTCATATTCACTGGCTGAAAACTTACAGACAAGCTGACCACTCATTTTCAATTTGGTTCTTTCTTACTATCTGAATAGTCATAGAAATTAATATTTTTATGGCATTTTTTTCTGTGCATACAAAAGCATCAATCATTTTTAACCTCTAAACTAAGAGAAGACACATTGTCTGTCACTGAACTTTTGAGTTTGACATCAATTAAAGTTCTTCCATTAAAAAGGAGTTAGAGCAACACAGAGACTTACACAATCAATCTGTCAAAATGATATTCCTGTAAAACCTTCAAAAAGAGAACCTTTCTTGTCAAACAGGCACAATTTGTAGGTGGCAGGATTTAACTTCAAAATTAAAGCCCAGACATCTCAAAGACCCTATTTTGCTCCCTTGTTCATGATAGATAAGAGCAATTTTTTTCTTTAAGTACTACATTTAGGTAATAAAATGTGACAGATTATGTACTATACAGGAATACTGTCATGTTTCTCATCATATTAGCCACTAAGCCAAATAATCCACCTAGTAATAGGTCTAAAAATGAGACAATCTGAGCTACCATTATTCTCATACAGTTTATTTAACTGTAATATATTTATTATATTATATTGCAACCTGTTGGTTGCAATAGTCAGTGGAAATAGTGCATGGGAATATCACTATCAACAACAATCCAAAGTCTTCTGAATTCAAGTTAAGAAGACTTCTGATTACAAGTTCTCACTGAAGTTGCAAAAGCAGAAGATGCCATAAGCAATAAATCTATATTTGGCTGTTCTTCTAGTCACTGCAAATATGCTTTACTATAAACAGCCTTCATCAATATTTAAGAAATAAAGCAGATTTTTTAAAAAAAAAAGTTGGGTTTTGGCCTTTGCTGTTTTAGAAGGCCTCAATTTTGTTCTCTCTCTCCCTAGTTTGATTATTTATAACTATACTGCTCACTTTCTTTTTTTTAACTTTTCATTTATCACTATCACTACAGACAGACCTCACACACTTTTCAGACATAAAAAGCTCCTCATTACACTCAGAGAATTAAAAATGTAATTCAGTTTGTTCTGAAGTGAATCCCTTTCAAGACACATGAAGTCTCAATCACAATGAAACAAATCAGTTGACAAGAGTTCCCATGAGTAGTGCGGACAGCATCTAAGCAGCAATCAAAGTATTTTCAAACAGTATGGCCAGCACCTGGGTAAGGCAAATATTCGCAGTTACTCAACAAAGTAAATAACAGTGTTTCAGTACAGCTTCTGCATTTGCTTTTCAAAAGCAAGAGTTTAGACAAAAGGCAGCAATTTAGAACCTCCCCAGAAGGTACTGCAAGAATAAAACAAAAATGTTAAGGTCAAGAGAAGCATTTGCAGTAGCCACTGTCTTTCCAAGAGGAAAATGGGAAAAGAGATGAAAAAACCTTAAACATATAAAATTCCTGAAATACATGTGGCTGTGAAACCAGTGTAAAAAGACAAAGTGGTTTTCAGCAAGTCCTGTTCCATGCACAAATCTATTCAAGGAAAACTTGGAATATTTAGCAGGATTATTATCAGCTCATTTTTTCTTCCTTATAGGTGGACCTTATAGAGTTCAACAAGGGCCAGTGTAAGGTCTTGCACCTAGGCAAACTTATTCCAGGAATGCAGCAGAGGCTGGGATCTACCTGGCCAGGGAGCAGCTCTGTGGAAAGGAACCTGGGATACTGGTGGACAAGCAGCTCAATATGAGTGAACGGTATTGTTATGATTTAAGGGTTAACAGCCTGAAAGGGAAGGACAGGTGATGTCTGTATGACCCTGGAGGGTCAGAGATCAGTACTGTTCCTTCCCTCTTCTGGCCACAGTCTATAAAAAACCAAGGAGGCCCAAGGTTTTCACAGGCTTTTCCTGGTTTCCTGGGCTGCTTCCTGTCGCACCTTGGGACGGCTGGGCCTAGCTCCACATGCTCGGCAGCATCCACTACCACCCGCTTCCTGACACCACTGCGGTCCCTGGTGACGAGTCACAGCGGTCACAGCGGCCATGAGGCACTGCTCGGACACTTCCACTGGGACTACTGGGATCGGGTTTTGTAAATAGTTAAATATTCTTTGTCCCTTATTAATTCCCTTTTCCTTTCACCTGTTGTTTTTCATTAAACTTGTTACAGTCTTAACTTCCAACCTTGTGTGAAGCATTTTTTTCTCTATTCCCTTTTTTTTAAGTCCTCCGCCGGGAGGTTAGGGGACAATAGAGAGAAAATCCTGCTCCCTGGGCTTGCTCTGAGCCCTAAACAGAGACAGGTATCCTGCTATGGCAGAAGGAATAGGATTTTCCAGTGAAAAATAAAGCCACTCTGGACTAGTTGAAACCTGATGGTCACAAGGAGAGGGCACACCATCTGATGTGATTTCAGAAGTAATCCACACATTTCAGAAAACTATATTTGTAACAGCATGGACCTGCTCTTTTTTAAGCTTTCTGTTGCATTTCTTATCATGTTTCACAATATTCTACCACTGTAGTACAAAATAAAACAAAGATTTCCCACATCTGTAGCAAACATCTCCTTTTAATAATTATTTGCTAAACCAAATTAACTAAGATTAATATTTTGCATTATTAGATATTTTTTTTGCTTTGTATAACATACAGTTCTTTTCACACTACACAGCACACAAGTCAACTGTGCACCACTTCTATCAAAAGCAGATCCTTTCCTTTTCCATGTACTACATGAACTGAGATGATAACAAGATGTCAAGAAAACAAGACATGGTAGGGGAAAGCAGCAAAGACTACTGCAGTCCTACTTCTCTTCTTGCCAGAAATATTCCTCTGATCTTAGCTAGCAAAACAAGGCGGCAATATAAGGTGGGCATGATCATCAGTGAGTAGAGTCACTCAAAAGAGATTGTAGCTGCTCTCTCCTCTCTTTTCACATGGACCTACTCATGGCTTGTAAGTCATTAGCAAACCTTTCATGTAGTGATCTGCAATGAAGCACAAATGCTAGACCGCAACAGCAACATGGGCACACTTTCTCTTGACACGTGGGCCAACATTCTCTTTAGCACTACTGACATTGATGAATTACCTAGGAAAATAATTCCCTGACCTCTTTTAGCTACAGAAAATCTCTCTGATTTAATAGGCTTCATTTTTTAAAAAAATTTTAAATCAAAACCATGACAAGCCTAACAGCATAATGGTATAAGTGACCTTCATTTTGTGCCATTTAACATTTAACAAAAGCATATTTACTTCAATGCAAAAGCAGAAAGGCTCCAAATTAACTCCTGCCTTCATGCTGTAGAAGTTTAATCAGTTAAAGAGTCTTCCTGTTTTCACTCCAGATGCCCCTAAAGCTGGACAAACCTATTTTATTATATTTTATATCTAACCATGAAATTCTGTACATTCAGATACAGTAACACTCAAAATATTTTTAGAGGATCTGGTGGAAATCAAACTAGGTGAAAAGAAAAACGAGGTAATTTACTTGCCTTTTAAAAGCTTGCTAGAAAGGTGAATATTCTCAGCTGATTTCAGCCCATATTAGTAGTGGTAAAATATGAGTCGTCATGGCCAGACATGTCCACAAAGAAAGAGTTCTTATTTAAACTCCACCACTTACCAGTGAAAAATTGTTCCCTGCAGATTTTTCTAGTAATTCATTTTTTAGGTTTTCACATGACTACTATTTAAAGAGATGCCAAAGAAACACAATATTGTTCTTTGGAGCAGACATTTTGAGACATTTTCAAATCCACTTTTCATCACAAATCATAATCTACTACGAAAATCCTGGGCTTTTGAGATACTTCAAGAATGTTTTCATTAAAATATAAGTCTGTTCATTAAAAAAAAAAATTGTGTGAAAGTTTCACAAAGCACTTCTCCAAACCTAACTATCTCACCCACCTAAATGTAGACTTTTTCTTCTCTTCAGCTTCCTTTACAGATTATTAGAAAAATAAATGCAAAAACATTGGAGTAGTTGAAACAAAAAAAGTCTATAAATAAATAATATCCTTCTTACTGCAATATTCACTTATGTAACAAGCATCATAGCTCTGTAACTTGAAAGAGGAATTAATTCAAAAAATTGTGCACAGCCTTGTCACATGAAAAAGTTAGCTATGGAAACAACAACATCAAACTAGAGTCTAAAGAAATACAAGATTTTAAATCTTTCACAAATGCCAAGTCAAGGCAAGAACGAATTTCTTCATAGATATTGTTTAAATCCCCATTTTAGAAAATACCTCTTTTATTCAGGACTGATCTAATAAAAAGACAATATATGTGATTTCTTATGTAAAATTTAAAACACAAACACATAGAGTGAGCTAACTGTGGGTTAGCTAGAGAATCATTCCATCCTGATGCACACCTGATTTAGTTCATGTGTTTCAACATTCATCTGTATGTCAAAATTCATTACACTTAACAATTCAACACAATGGCGGTAGAGAAGATGGCCAAGACACATACAAGTGTAGAAGCTAGATGCTAATAGCAGCACAAGTCTTGCTCCAGAACATGAGCTGTATGAGTCTCTAAATGGTCTATGTTCTAGCCATGTGCCAGCTCCAACGTGAAATGAGACCTGGCTGCACAATGGCCTCTCTCATCCTTCCTTCTTTCTCTTCACCTCTTCTTCCCCTACTCTTCCCCCCTTCCTCCCTCAGTTTCTGTAGAAAGGAAACCTAAATAGGAATGCTGTATTGGAAATACAATATAGCTATAAGTATGTGCACTTAACCATTCCATGAATTTTAAAAATCCATCCTATGTCTTTTAAATACAAAGCTTGGAATGTAATTCTCTCCAAGTGGGTTTAGGCAAATTTGTTTAATGGAGATTAACACTGTAGAATTATATAGATGAATATAAAGTTTTGAAAGATTACTCCTATCCCAACAGGTTGCATCAGACTAATGACATAACTAGTACAGATGCACTGGGGAGAATTTTATGTCTTTTCTTCCAGTAAGGAAGACACAATCCAAGATATCTTCAAAATCTTTGCATAAAATAGTTTGTACAGGAATAGAACTGTACAAACCCAGCAGGATATTCACTTTCTGACACTGCCAAAAATATCTAAAAATAATTTTTGTTAAAATTATTTTCACTTTGAGTGCTGTTGGGAAGTTATTAGGTATTGATTCAGTTGGTAGCCTGCATTTAGAAAAGGTGTCTAAGAATGTGTTACGGCCAGTCCTACAAAAATGTAGATATATATTACATTTTACCACTCTCTTCACTGTTTATTGATTGGTTTTAAATTGTAAAATTACTTTATACTGTTTGTGACTTACAGCATCCATTGCATGCAATTTCTAACAGAATACTCTATAAAAATGAGCACTCCTGTAACCCATACATTTAGTAGGATCACTGGTGTGATCATAAATTGTCTACTACCAAACCTAATTCTTTCATCCATACTGGATGCAACTATTATGCTTTTAAGAGTAAACTGAGATCAGATTTCTGCATTTCAGTTGCACGTGAGCCTGCAGGAACCCTAGCAAGTCTCCTTGGTTGTATGAAAAGGGGAATGGGCCATAGATGCAGGGAAGGGATTGTTCTCTTCTACATAGCACTCGTTACACCATAACAAGACACTTGCTTCAGTTTTTAGGTCCTCCAGTACAGAAAAGACATGAACAAACTAGAGGGACCTCACAGGGAGTCCCCAAGGCAGTGGGGTCTGGAGCATTTGCCCATTGAGGAGAGGCTGGGGGAGCTCGGCTGGGACAGTGTGGAGAAGAGCAGCTTCAGGGGCACTAGCGTGTGCTTAGCACCTACAAGGGGTGATTGAGAAGCTGGAGCCATGCTCCTTATGGTCGTGCATGACAAGATGGTAAGAGAAAACTGGCACAAGTTGAAGCAAGAGAGGAAAAGCTTTTTCCCCATGGACACAGCCAGGCAGTGGAGCAGATTGGCCTAAGAGGCTCTTCTGTTTCTATGCAGCCCATAGCTGACCATGCTTTGACCTCAAAGCTAGACAAGTGACCTCCTGAGGTCCCTTCCAACCAGAATTTTTCTGTGATGTTCGTATGATCCTATGATTAGCTACAACTTCCAAGAGCTTACCCCATAATATTAAAGTGATGTGTGTATGTCTGGAGGATCAGTGCTTCCTATGGAGCCCAATGAAACACTGGATCATTGCAATCATTGCAATTGCATTTTAAATGTCATTTTTCAAAAACTTATAGGATGAAACACATTCATTTCATCGACTTTAAAAGATAAAAACATAAAGAAAGTTAATACCTGAATGACATAGCCTTATTTTCAGCAGAGTAAGCTTATAAGTATTTAAATCCCATCTACCTTTACTGGAAACTTATTTGCTAATCCAAAAGACTTCATAGCAAAAAGAAAGGAAAAAAGCAATACTTGCATGTCCATAGGCCAACCAGTTCAAAGATATTGTCTCTAATTAGAAGACATGGAAGCATTTTAAGCTCCATGAAAAACTTCACGTGATACAGATAAACTCTATTTCAAGTTGGAAAAGGAAATATCCTCATATTTAAGGACTCAAAATATTTTTTTCCCTCTTTTTCCTAAAAATAAATGAGCTAAAACCACATTAGTTTACACTTTGACTAACAGTGTTTCTTGACCTTAAATAAAATCAAAATAAACATTTAAAAACACCTCACTCATCACTCAGGATTATTCTTAAAATTGTTTGCACTACACTATTGCAAAATACTTACTTTCATGGGATTTGGCACAAGTTATGCTACCATTTAAAATAAGAAGCATTCACTTTATTCACCTGCCACAAAGTCAATGTAACATTTGCTTGTTTGAAAGCAGCCATTAGATCAACACTGACAATTTAAAATCTTGCTAAGGTTATTCTTGGATAGCTGAAAGAAAACTGGCATTCTTCTTAACAAACTCAGCCTAGAACCTGATATTGAAAGATGAATACATGCTGAACTACCTTTCACCTTTGTTGAGCGATCAGCTGAAAATCAACAGATTTTCTATAACTTTGCCCTTCCTAGCGTAATAATGAATAGGATGCTAAAAGCTAAATTACATTTGTTATAATTGATCCCCTAAGTCTGATAATAAATAGAGTTTTTCATGTGTAATTGGATTTTAAATTTATTATTAGAATGAGCTCTTTATAAAGAAAAGTCTTCTGGTTTTTTATACATGTGAAGAAATCAAGATAAAAATTAAAAAACTGATGATGTAAATCTAAAAGATCCAGATTTTTAAAGATAGAAATTTAATGAAACAGAAGTTGTGAAAATCTAAAATTTGCCCGGATCAGAATTGTACATCAGCATGAGTTCGTTGAGAGAGCTTTGTTCAAATGTTGCATTTGCACCGATTTGAACAGACGAAATCTGTTATCATGTCAAATATCAACATTTAAGTCTTCCTTACTGATCTGAAGAGTAGTGGGAAATGAGATTGAGATAACTTGTGTACCTCAATCATTAACCTTTACTTAGTCGTTCATTGAATCTTTGTCAGATGCTTTGAACATCCCAAAATTTCTGGAGCTGGATAGCTGATCAGAAAGCCCAGAGGTGAACTGTGTTCAGGTGTTTAGATACCACATTACTCAGCTGAAGTTTCCATCATGAAAAGTCACACCTGAAATACTACGGTTAGTTATATTCTGGTCAGAATCAGCCTTAAAACGGCAACAGTGTTTAACATAGAGTGGTGTTAATAGCACGAAAATAGGGAAAACTTACATCAAACGAACTGAAATGAACAGGACTACAGATGTCTCACACATAATCCAGGAGAGACATTCATATGGCTTTACAGAGCCAAATGTTGGGTGTTTTTTTAAACAGTTATTTTCAATAAGTTGTGTAAATAGGATATACAGGAGGTAGCAAAGAACATCACATTTGTCCGCCCACATGCATGAATGATAGTTATCAAAGGAAGCACTGTTTCACAGTCTGTACGGGTGAGTGCTCTCAAGCAGGGATAAATGGGATATCCTACTGTAAGTATTTTTGCTGTGAATATCTCCCAGGACATCCTACAATGAAAACAAATTCTTTCCTAAGCTATTATCAGAAGCCAATAGTTTTTGACACTTCCAAACTATTGTTACTCCCAGTGAAGACAGAGAATATTAATTCAGCTCTTCAGATGACATATAAAAGGAATGCAATGACAGAAAAAGGCAAAACCTGAAAATATTCACACTGCTTTTAGGATCATGCCCAGCTAACCTTACCACTGTATTCTAAATTAGATCCTTAGGCTCATACCCTGTTCCACTGGGCAGACTGATTTCCTCATGTATCAAATAATTTATCCCATATTCTTATCCCATTAAAGAGAGTTAATCAATCCATTCTACTCTTAGATGTATATATCACACCATGATTTATTCACAGTCAGCTAAAATTTGCTTGAAATAACATTAGTGTATTCCTCATAACACCCACTTTCTTCTTGTGTCAAATAGGTTCAGCACTTATCTGTGATTCTATTTTCTATCACATCATGCATCACAGACACACAGTTATGATTGGTGTTTAATTACAATAGAATGAAGTAATATGACTTATTTCACATTTGAAATACTATGTATCTATATAAGGCTATAAATGCCTCTCTCAAAGAGAAATTTAAAATCAAGCTGGCAATTTTATTAGCAAGTGGAAACAGATAATTAAAGTCCCTACAACAATGAACACTTCTTATGCCATTAAGCTGGAACCAAATTTTTGATTGGTAACAAAAATATTACATATTCCATAGTGTGAACTGAATGCTACATTTCAACAGCCTAACTCAGAGATATATTGGTAAAAATTAAAAAAAAATGTATGAAATGAGGCATCTAGATTGGAAAAGACATCTGCAATGCTATTTCCTTAATCTTATTCCTCAAGAAAATCAAAGATCACTTGATTATTCTACAGTACTAAATGATATAAAAACACTAGAGTAACCTCTGGAAATCATTCAAGCAATAAGACTATAATGTCTTTATCAGACCATTTGTCAAGAGGAATAGTACTGTCCTACATTTGCGGTTTTCCTTTATTTTAAGCTCTTATTTATGACTTAATGTTTCTCTGATAACTAGACTAAAAATCATAATATGCTTATTATCTTTTCCTGCCTTCTGCTTACTCATATATGCTGTCCCTGAGCAATTACCTTCATATTATTAACAAATCCGTTGTTTTCTACAGGGTTAAGACTAACAAAAAAATTGTTATTCTCTCCTGAGGCACAATGCTTATTTGTTTGTTCTGATGTTTATCCTTGACCATATACAGCAAAGATCCCACTGCTCTCTGTCTCCTTCTCCAAACCCCACCGTCCCACTACTATTTCTATTTTTACCACTTAAATATTTGTCTTTGTTTCCATCCTCCAATTCACTCACTAGATCACATAGCATGCCAATTCCCTTTTAACTCTGCCCACTGATGATATGTTAATTAGAAACACAGTGTAGGAAAAGTATAATAACTTGGGGGGTGGGAGTACAGGGGGAGATATACTCACACTCAGGAAAGTAACATGAAAGCTGAAAGAGGCTTAGATTTAGCAGTGAATAGTAAATTAAACAAGAATGTGAAATGGTCTAGATTAACAATGGAAAAGTAAATAACTTCTTATTTTGTATTTAATCTTATCTTTGTAAAATGTGAAAAAATAAGAGGACTGTGCCTGGAATATTGCCTCTGAATTACTGGAAGGATAATGAAAAACTGGGGTATGTATAAGTTTTTTTACAGAAAGAAAGGTTAAAACACATAAATACATTTTGATTAGGAAGTTTCCAAGGTGGAAAAGGAGTGTAATTTGGCTGGACAAGGTGCAAGAGCACCTAATTTCTTTTTGTCTTAACATTGCTTGCTTTGCTTTGAATTTGAGGTAGTCCAAATGAAACATACAGTGGCAGTTATTCATTATTTGCCTTCAGATTTCTGGGGCTGGTTAAAAGCTGAATCGCAGAACGACTGGACTTCGAAGGCACCACTGGGGAGTGACTGGCCTCCAGCTAGACTTTGTGCTGCTGGTCACAGCACTGAGAACCTCTGCCTTCTCCACATCCTTTGTTAGGTCATTTCCCCATTCCAGGGCAGTCTCGTAAGTCTAATCTTCCTTTTGCTGCTGATACACCAGTTGAAGTTTGTTTCTGTATCTCTATCACCATGTGTAACAGATTCAAAGGTTAAAATATTTTCACGGTGATAAAGTAATTTATTACAGTATTCATATATTCTAAGGGACACAAGAATCTTTTTATTTCAGTGGAACATAATGAAGTCTCAAGAAAAGCTCACAAGGGCCGGAAACATCGAGTTGAATTCACAGTAAGTGAAGAATAATTTCTCAAACAATCTTGCTCCTTCCTTTATGAGCACTGTTCAGGCAGAACTGGTTTCTACACATGTTGAAGAGTAATGTGGGATAAGGGAACATTAGTCACCAAGGTGACATTGGCCAGCACACTTCCAGTCGGTCATGTATGATTGGGACCTGGTATCTCCTAAACCAGCAGTGTACTCTGGACATCAGGCTGCTTTAAGCTGGTCCAACACAGGGAAGCCTTTCTCTCTCCTTTCGCATTACTCTCTGTCC
>NW_010180869.1:56805-111349 GCF_000695765.1 Mesitornis unicolor
CTTATTGGGACCTCCTTACAAGCATAGTACTTCCAGCACATGGGCCTGAGATGCTTGGATGTTGAGGATGGGACACTAGGGCTGGCTGTCTTTTCCTTATATCCAACCATGTCTAGTAGTCTGGAAGGAGATGAGTGCCCCAAGGTCCTTAGGGAGGTAGAACTCTTGATCCAGGGAAGGAAGCAATTAGATGTGGCTCTGAAGGCAGACCTTCCCCAGGATGTTGGATTTCTGACAACTATAACATTCATGGTTATTCAGGCATGCACTCTCCTGGCACAGGATTTCTTCTACTGAAGGCCATCTAGATAGAAGCACATCAGGATAGTCAGATCACAGCATTCAAGGCAAGTTATCACATCTGGCCTTCTCTTGCACTGGCTAGGCATCAAGAATAACACACCAACCAGTCTGTCACTGCTCCCCTCTAAAAAAAGGAACCTCAAACCACACCAAGTGCCACTGCACAAAGGCACACATAGGAAAGGTCACGAGCCCATCAGCCCTCTTACAGGACACCCAGCCTGGTTTTTGCCTTTTCCTTTTCCTGCCTACATGAAAGTCTACATGATGCCTCTCACCACTAGGCACTCACAACCTCCAGAGCCTCTCCACCCCCATCGTGTCAAGCTGTACTCACTAGACATGTTTAGCAACCCTGCCCAGAGTTTCTCTCCAGGCCACCATGTCAAACCATGGTTTGCAAAAAAGCTGCTTCTAACAAAGGCCTCCCTTAAACATAGTTGAGTAATTTTGGCTTAGCATGCAGGTAGGAAGAAAGGGTATGGGAAGTAGCATACTGTGCTCTGTAGTCCCAGATACTACCCAGGACGGATATGTCGTGGATTTCCTCAACAGAGACACTTGAGAAGGACAAAAAAATACCAGCCTAGCTTGGATGGAAGACATTTTAGCAAAAACCAGACAGCCGAGGGCAATCATCTCCCCACACTTGGTATCCATGATTTTCCACTGGTGATTCACAGGGGTTTGCAAGATGGGAGAGTAACAACAATCTGTGTCTATACTGGTAGAAGCACCACAGAGGACCCTGGATAAAGATGTGAAACTTAATGAGTGATCCTAGTCAAACAGGGAAGAAATGCATAAAAATCACTTCATGCTTTGAGACAACATTCGTAAATAAAAGTAAATAAGATCAAAATCCTCAAGGGATACATATAATACCTCTTAATGCCAGGAGAAGCCTAAGAAAAAGTATTGAATTAGGGCACATTAAACTGAAACAAATACTTTCCTAAGAAAAATTCTACAGGAGCTCATGATCTGCCTGCTCAGTGATTAAAGAAGATGCCAGCAAAAGTGGGCTTTTACGTTCTTTCTGCTAATTAATATCTATAGCTGTCTACCTGTGACTACTCTGGATTCAGTTCTCACATCTTTGCTTGCAGTGGCTACAGCCTTCCCCGGTAATAGTTTCCACTGAAAGCATAAGTATAGAAGATCATTTCAGAACATCTGTGCATTTTCTTCAATCTTCCCAAATAATACATTCCAGTGAACACTGCTGAAGAGACTAGTCAGGCTTTACATCCTTGTTTCTGCTTAGATAGTTAGTGTCATGGAAGCTTCAAGAACATCTCATTACAGAATCTACTGCTAAATACAAGTTAAATCCCCAAATGACAAGCTGAATATCTGCAAAAAAATGAACAGAACAATCCACAAGCTCAGTATTGCTGTATCATCATTTTATTATCTACAGGAGCTTGACTTCCAAGAAGTCTGTTAGCTGTCACTGTATACTGCATAAGACTGTACTGCAGTCTCAAAGGTCCTGTCAATCAAGGCTTTGATTTGATAGGTACTCTGCCTTTCTAAAATGTATCATGAGAACACTATGGGTGAAGAGAGAAACTGTTCTATGAGCAGCACATGCTCATAACAAGAATTTTAGAAAGAACAGTTCAGACCATCTTTATTTTTGGGGGTGATCGTTGGCTTTGCTCCAAACACTCCTATATGATTAAACATATTAATTATGCAGGTTTGAAGGCTTTGAGGTGAACAATATAAAGGAAAGCTGGTAGAGCTGAGAAACTAAAATAAACAATGTAAATAAAAAACAGGGAAAATATTGGTGTTAACACTATCCTTTGCCTTAAATTTGCAGAAAAATAAACAAAAAAATGTTTTAGATAAATCAACTACACTTTACATTTTAACTTCATGTCTACTCCTCTATTTGCCAGTTTCTATTTACAACTTTCAAATAGAGTCTCAGAAAAATTGAGGTGTTAGGAAAAATATTAATCTCTTGTATCCATTAAGTACATTAAGCACACCTTGTCCCTTAAGAACCTGCTGATGAGCATCCATTATTAACCAAAAATTATTAATTATTAATCATTAATTATTCATTATTAATTATTCCTTAAACAACAATTTGAGCTGTTGCTAGCTGCTCATCACACTTTCACTCATAGCTGCTAAGCAGCTGGTTAAAAGAAGAAATTGCTTTTAGATAAATAATTTTACTCAGGGGATTATGGATTAAAGTTCTACTGAGTGTAAACTGGGATATCACACTTTCTCCTGGCAATGGAACATCCGTGAAAATGTGCAGATGAGAATCTGTGTTTAAACTGTATCTAAAATCAGAGCGAAAATTTAGTATCCCTACAGAGCTTAAGATAAGATTGAGGGTGATGGAAGCAAGAACTTCTGAGGATTTGTTTGTCCTGGGGTTCCACTGTGCTCTCATCACCTTTGTGTGTTCTATCCACAGCGTGAAAGAATAAAGTTATCTGCCCTCCACCCACATTTCAGTTGCCAAAAACAAATTAGGAACACAGGTCTATTTTATAGACTCTTTCTCCAGTTTTTCTCCTTGGAGGATCCATTTTTTGCCTAGAGGAAAAAAAAAATGACAGATTTAAGGCAAGAAGTTTAAAATTGTACCTGAAAAACTCCATGAAAGAGAAACCATAACCATGCTGTTCAGCAATTCCTGCACAAACAACGTTCGCAGATGCTCCAATCAATGTTCCATTACCTGCAGTTCAGAAAACAAATACCAGTTTATAGCTGTGCTTCGTTTCTTACACTTCCTCTCTTTATTCTGTGCTAAAGTCCTAAGATGTACTAGTTAGAGCAGAAAATTCAATTTCAGTTGCATAGGCTTGAAAAGAAACATACAGACAGCACTTCCACATTCTATAAATAGCTTCACACTTTGAAAGATAAACCTGGTATCATTCTCTGATTCTACATAAGCCAGAAAATTAGGGAAGGAACATAACACCAATCTAGTAGCTGTCAAATTGATACCAGAGACTTGCATTCAGATAAAATTGCTGACTTTTTGTTTTATATACAAGAAGGTGCCATCAGATGATCTGAAAACAAAAGATGAAATAGCTTGAGGATGCTAAGAAAAATAGATGTCTTTTATCCTTACAGAAACTTGACATTGACAAACTAGTGTTTTTTTTATAAAGAGGATAACTGGGAAGAGGATAATTGGGAAGATTTTTTTAACAGATATTTAAAACACTGTAAGTGGGAAAATGGAGGGGAATGAGTTTGTTTCACATCGCTATGCTAAGGCAAAAGAATGTACATGATACAAAGTTTGCTTATCAAGCCACAGTGGCTCTTTGATTCATAAAAGAACATAACTTTATTCAGTGAACTTCACCAAAAATAATACATCATGTTTATAATACACATCTATTCTCTTGGAAGAACCACATATTTCTCTTTCTCCTAAGTCTTTTCCAGTAACAAATTTATTCTGGTGTTTTCTCTGAACTTTCAGCAATCTGGCAGTGTAGAGAAGTCAAGTATTCAGAACTCAGAAAGACCGACCCATTTTCTGTAGCTTTCCTATGCATCATACCTCAGACTTAAGAAATGCTGTATACTTGACTTCCACGAAACAGATGGCTTCAGCAAATGTTTCTGATCTAAGTCACGACTCAGGAAGTGACAGTGACTCCTACATTCTATTTCTTAACTGAAATATTGAACAAAAGAGTTAATCTAGAAGAAAAAAAAATTAGGCTATGGCATATCATCTCTTTTGTCATACATCACTACATTAGCAGTTCATTACTCTAAGCACAAGTCTTCCATTGCTCCCATTGGCATATAGTTTCTCCTCCCATTTTGACACTATTAAACATCCCTGTTCAGTGGACACTCTTCTGGACTGCCTTTGAGAGAAACATATCAAAAGGCAATTAATGCTTCAGTTAATTGTTTTGACTTAGTAAATGTTTCAGGTTACCCAGAGATCAGTTTACTAACAAACAGGTCAGAATAAAGGCAGAAGGATTATTTCCCTAAGTATTCACAAATGGTATCCATTATGGCCTTCCGCACCTGAAATGAACAGATTTCTAAAAATACTCTTAAAAAAATAGAACACTTTTAAATTAAAATAAAATTAAGTGATAGAGTTCAAAAGTAAGGAAAAGGAGAGAAAAGATGTGATGTGGAAGGAACACTGGAGAAATTAAGGACTTGCTCTTCTGATAAGAAAAAGAGTAGGAGAAAGAGCTTGATTCCAATAATTTTGATTCCTGTTTGTATTCAAAGCCATATCAATGTCACTGGATACTAAGTTGCTCAGGACTTTTTTGTTTCAAGTTGACTTCATGAAATACAAATCTTTGCAAGAAAAAATCCTTCTGTGGCCAAGATTTTTCTAATTGAGTCCAAAGAGAAACCATGACTCTTATTTACTCCAAGATGGTAAACTATTAACATAAAATAGGCAGGAAACTGAGATTTTCATCCTGGAGTAGAGATATGAACATGGCTATCTGTTGTCTCAGATGAGTGGCCTCAACTATACCTATTAAGAACATGAGACTGTTTTGTTTGTTCGGGTGTTTTTTTTCTCATCAGCAGCCTCAAACAGCTTTTGAGCTGAGCCCACTGTGCAACAAGAAAGAAGCTGAAATCTTGCAGACAATGTAAGATGAGAAAAGCATTCCCTCCTCTCACTGCAATTCCAAATGGACATTTGATTTCATATATTTAATTGTCCCTTTATTTTTTTTAATTCTTTTTTTTTTCTGCTCTCCCAGCGGCTATGCTAGGTGAGCTACTTCCTACTTGCTCTGTTTTTAAGGCTTTGATATTGCAAAGGAACTGAAGCTGGGTGCAGAGGTTCTCTCCATCTACAAGGAGCCCTGCTGATGTTAGTAGAACTGTGCATCAATAGAAGGGTATATCCCTACATCATAAAAGCACTGTGGAGCATTCTCATGAAACATCAAAGTTTATTTGTGACCTAGGCTTGTTATCATACACAGTGAATCATGCACCCACCCACACGTGCTTCAGGTGTGGAGAGAAAAGATTACTAACCTTACCAGAGGACCAGAAACCTTTTAAAAATAGTGTCTTGGGTAGCACTGGTCATTAGGAACTATACAGCTCATTTCCCTTGCCCTTTCTTTGACTCAAAGCATATTTTAGTTCCTTTAATGCATGTTTAAAGGTATGAAATTGAACTTGGAACATCAAGACTCCTGGTAGGCTGTGGCATGAGAAAGCCAAGGCACAAAGCATGAGGCTTAATGCTAAAACAGAATAAATGAATACAGCTCATGATATTAGAGGAGTCAGGCAGGAACACTTAAGGAATTTTCAATTCCAAAACTAATCAGTAGTCTACAGCCTCCAAACATTTCATAAGAGGTTTTTGCTCTATGTGTAGCACAATCAGACACCACCATCAGAATAATATTACTGTAGACAAGGAATATAGCTCCAGCTTCAAATTAAAGAAACAGGTCTGAAACTGCACTTGTCCCATGGCTGTGACTAGGTACAGTCGAGATCTCCAAACAGCACGCACTCTCCTATATTGCACATGGGCTATAGTAATGCCTTCACATAACAGAGTATTATGGAAAGAGTCTCTGCTTCAGCAGTGAATTGATTTCCCCAAGTAGATTTCACTTGAGGAGAAATTCTCACCTCAAATGTTATCTGAAAGGAGCAGCATTTCTTTTTCATTTGTTCAGAGCATGTGTGCAGTTTAATTAGGCATTGGCTCAGCAGGCTTCGAAGAACTACACTGAAGATAACAACAAAGGCAAACTTTTGTTTCTCCTCCCAGGAACATCTGTCTCCACAGCAGATGTTTAACTCAGTAGTGAAACAACAACACTGTGACCTCTGAATCACAGACAACCCAAGACTAGATTAGTGTATCTGGAGACCTACACATGTTAACTTCATTCCAGTTGATGCAAATGAAGGATAAGCATTTTCTCAGACTTCGCCCAGTCTTGATTTCAACTTCACATCATCTTCAGACTTAAGAATAATTAAAACTAAAAAGCATAGCAAAGACTTCTGCTTGCTTGTATGCTCAAAATACAATAACACATAGGTGAACTGTATGTGGCAGCCTCAACTCAGTGTTCAATTATTAACCTTTGCTACACCACTCTTTCAGAGACTGACAAATTCGAACCCAATACCTGCATATCGCACTAATGCACCTCGCTTGGGCCCAGGTAATCTCTCCCTCAGGAAACAGTTTGCCCAGGTGACTATAATCTGCAATGCACTGGAAATCAGTGCTGGGAGAACTGATTAAGTTTACTAAAGAAAGGGGCTTTGAAAATAAGGGTAGAATCATAACAAGAAAAAGGACAGAGTTTGTATCAGTAACGTTTCCTCTCACTTTAAATCTCATTCTCAGCTATTGATCTTCACTTGTCAGCAGTGCATCTATTATACCTAAATACCCTTAGTTCTCAGGAGTTCCTTTGGTATTGCCACCTCAAAAGCAAGCCTAACCCTTGGGTTTGTTGCATTAATATATTTGCCTGGAGAATCACCTCAAATTGCCCAGTAGGGTTAGCGTTCATTACTCAAAGCATTGAGAAATCAAAGGGAAGGGATTATCACTATAAAGCTATTTGGCCTAGCATGAGAAACCTTCATAAACAGTAAAATTCTTAAATATAAAGGAGATAGTACCTTGCAAAACAGAAGCTTAGAAGTAGATTGCTTAGGGAAAGGTCTCGCTTTGTTGTGAACATTATAGACCACTTACAATCCATTACACCTGTGATTACCTGATAACCTTTCTACATTTTCTCTTCCCTGTATCTCTGGCTAGCTAATGCAAAAGCAAAAAGACTACCGTTTTCATGTCAACACAAGCCCTGAAAACAGATTTTCCCTGGCCTTGGACAAGCCTGTGTAAGGCCCAGTTTGACACAGGCTCGGCTCTTTGCACTGCTTTGCCCCAGGCAAGGGGGAAACGAGGAAACACTCTGAAACAGCAGTTGAATACAGATTCATGAATAATTTTAGGGTGAGGAATCTCAGACCTGCTTTTTGCCGTAATCATACCATCCCATTATAGTATCAAAGAACAACTTCTTGAAGGAAACCAGCTCCTTGCTTCCCATTCATTTTCAAAACAAAACTCTGCAGCCTCTCACATACTTTATATCATTAAATATAGGTAAACTAATGTGTGCAGCTTCCTTTCCATTGCATATTCCATTTCTCTACTTAAAGCACAATCTGAGAAAATGTAACAAATCTGGCTGCTGAAGTGAATGCTGAGCAGTTATATTTTTGGTTAGCCTTACAGGAGACAGCCTTCATAGCTTTTAGGAATTTTATGTTTCACACAGAACTAATCCAGATTCGCCTCATTAAACAAAGCCATGTATATTCACCCGTTAGATGTCTACAAGTCTTGAATACCTTTATAATATTTTTATGTCTGAAAATTAACAAGCCCTTGATAATCAACTTTGCAGTCAATGAAAAGCTACAGAATCAAGGACAATTAAACCATTGACAGTCTCTAAAATAACAAAGAAAAAGTCCTAGGTAGTAAGGTGGAAAAGGCATTCATTCATTCAACATTGTTATATGTTATAGATTGCAGTCATATGATATCAGTATTTTTTAATTTTACCAGTTTAAAAACATTTTGAATGGGATGTTTCTGCATAAATACATACACATGGAGTTCATTGGAAAAAGAGAAGAAAAAATAGACTGTGAATCAGAATTTTAAGTTAACTTATCCCAAAAGTTCCTTTAACTGAACTCAATCCAACACTTTTAATCAGGTGACTTTTACCATTTTTTACCATCACTACAATAACACCAGGAGGACAATTACTGCACTGTTCAACGTTCATTGTTTTATTTTTTCTATGAGAGGAAAAGGTGAAATTTAAACTTGTCATTTTTCTACCAGAAGTGTGAAATAAATATGGCAGGCTGCTGCACATCCTGCTCTTGTTACTTTAATGACATAAAGAAATCCATAAGCTTCTTTCAAATCCAGACATCTGTAAAAGAGACATAAAACCTAAGGTGTTCACTGATGTCAACTCTCTCCTCCAAGTTAACTTACACAGTATAAAGGTAAAATCATAGAATTCTAGAATGGTTTGGGATGGAAGGGACCTTAAAGACCATCTGGTCCAACTCCCCTGCCATGGGCAGGGACACCTCCAACTAGACCAGATTGCCCAAAGCCCTGTCCAACCTGGCCTTGAACACTTCCAGGGAGGGGGCATCCACAACTTCCCTGGGCAACCTGTGCCAGTGTCTCACCACCCTCACAGTAAAGAATTTCTTCTTAATATCTAGTCTAAATCTACCCTCTTCCAGTTTAAAACCATTCCCCCTCATCCTATCACTATCTGCCTTTGTAAAAAAAAAACCTGTTATGAGTGTCAGTAGTGTACTCAAACATGCCGTACCCTCATGCCCTGAAACACATACTCAAGCAAATTCCATGTAAAGCTTTTAATGCTGAACACAAGCCCCAGTTTGCACATATTTAAATTACTGTTTCTCAGATTCAGAGGCCAAAACTTACAGCTCAATTTCACAGCTTCTCCACATGTGGCACTATTAGGGACCGAATATTGAAAAATTATTCCTTGTATAGATACCTGACATAAAAGTACATTATTCAACTTTGTCGTAACTTACTTTGAAGCTGAGCAGAACAAGACAAGGCTACTCAAAAAAAAAAGGTATTCCTCCATTAAGTCATTAAGTTATTTTAGAATATCCAGCTGCCTTAAATTCATATTCTGGCTTTAATCATATTGACTTTTGATTGAAGCTTATTTGTTATGTTTGCTGTGGTTCAAGTGGTTTGTTTAAAACAGTTTCACAACTCCTGTTAGTGCCTCTCTTTAGTTTAAGTGTGCTAACAGCAACTTTGCTAGAGATATTTATTAACATATGACTAAATAATATCTGGGGCATGATTATAACTTTCTTTAGTGTCATACAGTGTCTCATTCATCAATATAAATCAATATGAATATTGCAGAGTGAGAATTTTTTTTCCTCCTCTTTTCTGTACCACTCAAGGTTCAGAAAAGGGCATATTGTCTGAAAAGTGTTTGCGGAGAAAAGAAAGTGGATAGTACAGTATTATCTTTTGCACTTAAGCTTGCTATAGCTTCCCTGTCTTACTCTGTCTGATGGTGTGCTACCTTCTAACTGCATATACCTCTTCTGCCGACAGCTATACAGAATTTGTATTTCTATATTGCAGCAACTCACGATTACAACATAATGAGTTTGAATATTCTATATTATTCTGAAAACAGAAGTGGACACGGCTTCTAGAAAGAACCTTCTGTAATTTATGATTTTAAAAAATGCACAAAGCAAGTAAATAAAATTAAACAGAACTCCACATATGTTTTGTAGAAGTCTCCAGTATCATCTCTAATCATTAACCTATCTCTACTTTGAAGAACTTTAAAGCACTCAGTTATTTTACATAGACTGAAATCCACTAATACAAGCATTTTAAATTCTTGAGTAATGCAAACATTTTAATCAAATTATCTTGCTGTTTGGTATAAATTCTTTTTTCTAAATCAATGTAAAATAGAATAGGATTCTACATATTACATATGGCTCTTCCTTTCCATTTTAAAATCTAAGATTTACCATTGAAACTATAAATCCTCACCAGTGCAGCTGAAATGGCATCCTTAACCTCATATACTTAATATTTCATCATTAATAGCATACATACACCTATAAATGCATGTCTGCCAAGGTAATTCTTTTCAAGCTTAGAAAAATATCTTTACTGAGAAAAACTGGCTAGGGTAAATGTGGGTTTTTTTCCATATTAACTCAGTGTCTTAACACCAAGCAGGCTTCTGATATTGCCTCAATATCAGACAAAGGGATGTCTGTCAAAGGTACACACTCAGTTTTAGCTGTTTTTACATTTTATATTCACAATTTTCTTCTGTATATCTTCCATGCCACAGAGGATTTTCTTCAGTAATCTTGAAGATTAGAGAATCTCCATTAGCTGCAAGGACTCTGGTAATGAGCAAGGACTTCACAGCACTGCTGGGCTTTAAGAATTTCATACTGAAAAATATGGAGACGCCTCAGAGTTTGAATCCCATGAAAGAGCTCAGGAAAACAGCAGCTGGAATTTTATAGAAGGTTACAGATTCTGGCTGTTCTGGAAACAGCAAAAGGACAGTTTGGGCAGTCAAATATCAATAGAGAGAAAAGATTCCTTGTGCTCATATCTGATGATGTTCTTGCTACAAAAAACCCTGAAACTTTTAGTTAACACCTGGATGAGTTCTTCATTAACAACAAGTAGCACTGCCATTTAATGGACAGCAATCACAGTTTGAGTCTGTGTTACTCACTTTCCATCATTGGAAACTTCATAGAAACAATGCAAAGTATAATCAGAAAATAATTAGGTGTTAGTGTAAGACAAACAAAATACCTGTTGTATTTGGATTCTAGATATGTACAATTTAGAGGCATAAAACTGCTGAAGTCTGCACTGAGGTCTTTAAAGAAAAACTGTGAGATATTCTTAAATTTCCTTCTTTGTTTTGCCTGCTTTTCAAAATCAAGAGCAGCAACATCCTTTTGAATGATCTCAAGTCATTCTCATTCCCTAATATATCATCCTTTGATTTGGATTGTGAGTTTTATATCCACAGGCAAGATACTTATCTAAATCAGGGCTATCTCACACACAGGACATAAAACTGAGCCCCAGGATTTCTCATCATTAAAAGGCTCCTTTAGAAAAAATATGAGTTTCCAATATCAGTGTCCCACTTAAAATGAAGCTCAGGTAGGTATATTCTCTCCACTAAAAAAATTTCCTACACTTTCAATTACATATTGTATACAACAATTAAGTTCAAAACCAAAGCTGAATAGTGCTTATCTTAAACAACTTTTAGATATTTACACCATACATTTAGTTCTTGATAGACTTTTTGAATCTTTCAGATTGAAAAGCATTCTACAGATATGATCTATTGTAATAATAAAAGAACTTCAAGGGATCTATGGTTGTGGTTTTCCCATAATATTAATTATTATCTATTTTAATACATTTTATATTTTATGGAAGGCTAACAATTTTCCATCATCCTGTAAAGCAGGAGAGTTCATTTAGGAATATAAACAATACTTCTAGGTTTATACTTCAGGTGTGTCTGAAGCTTTAAAACTCGTTTAGGATTTTATTGAGCAGAATCTGTAGGAATAATAAATCAGTGATACTCCACTGTGCAAGTCTCCATCTGCATCAGGGACCTAAAGAGGGGTGCCAAGAAGAAGAATAGCTGTAGCACTGGACCACGGAGCAAAAATCCACTGTTTAGCTACACTGTGGGTTGCACTTCCTTAATAGCTGTAATTAGTGCAATGTCATGTGGATGATGGATTTTATTCACATCTGGGTTTTGACTCTGTAAGGTTAGAAGAAAAGTGCCAGCAGCCCCCTCTTCCTACTTCATTTCTTGAAGTAGAGCCTACAACAAAAATTGTATGGCCAGAATAACACAGCTGTGTGCATCATAGAGATTGCCTTGTAACCATGAGGACTTTGGGGTGTTGTCCTCCAGGAAAATACAGAGAGAAGAAAAATAGTGTAAAACAGTACACAGTAGAAAATATCCCCTTTGGACCACAGCAATAGTGACTGCAGCAGAGAAATTCTTTTTCCACTTTTCTGTGTTAGCAACTGAGAACTCAGAAGGTAGGGAGTTTCAAATATGAATTCATTATTTTAAAATCTTTTTTTCTTCTTTTTATAAAAAACATACTTTCTATAAATCATTAAAACAGGAGATGAAAAAAAAATAAATGCCAGCTCTTCAAATGTCAAATATATAAAAACCTTTCAAAAATATCTTAGCTATGACCTCCTCAGCTCAGTAAGGAATATAGTTCCATACAATTGAACAGTCTTAACAGGTGGATTTCTGACTGTGCACTTATTCAAATTTAGTTGAATCCATATTTCATGTTATTTTCAAACTTATGAGCCAATAGAAGCAGTGCAATTAAAGCTCCTTTTTTCTCTGAAATTGCTGGAGCTAGCTATCTTAATTTGTCCTCCAGAATTTCAGGACAACATTCCCTAGACACCATTGGAAGGTCTACATACAGCTCAATCAGGACCGTAATTCCATCATGTACTAGTATAGGAACCACCAACTAATACAGCTTTATTCAATGTCCTCTTGTGCAAAAGAAACACAGATGAAGAACAACAGAGTAAATAAGTGAACAGAACACAGTAAATAAGTAAAGTTACTTCTTAATTTGTTTCCTTTGCTTCCTTTTAAATTTCCTTTTTTCTTTCCCTTCATAGTCAAAACATAACTGAAATACTGGAAGATAGTACATAAAAAAACCCATGAGCAATACTGTTTTTTCAGCTACTTAGTCAGTCTGACCATTAATGCCCGGACAGGCATGAACTGATATGGTCGTTCAGCATTCAAAAGAATTGACAAACCAAGAGGCCCCAAGGTCTGAATTTATTTGACCTGTCTTTGGGCATCCCTCTCAGCTACTGAAATTCCACACGTGAGGGTCTCCAATGTGCTTTGCAGAGAGCATTTGGCATTTTCAGTGGATGAATAAACATCTTCCTTCTGGACATGCTGGTATCCCCATCAGCAAACAGGGAGCCTGAGGCTGCCAGACTGCTAATTTACAGCTTAAGTTTTTAAAGATAGCTGGGTAAAACATAAACCTAAATTTCCAGAACCAGAATCATTGAAAAATTACCACATTTATTTCTTAATCATGTAATATTGACCTGACCGAAGCAAGAAAACTTCTGCCAGAAAAAAACTGGCAAACTCCAAGGAAGACCCAAAGATTTCAAAATTGTGACTATTGCACCAGGAACTGTCCATGGCCATCACTGTCCTTGGCTTTCTTGATTAAGAGAGGATTTTTCATCCCTTCTTACCTTCAGAGACACATTTTACAGAATGAGGAGTATCTATGTCATATTCAGTTACTCCTTACGTCTAAGCCCAATGCCATGAAAGAAAGAAATTTAATAGTGGCAGCTCTCTTTTGGGAGACATTGCTGAAGATGACAGTTATACTGGCAGAGGTCTCTTCATCTTGCTTGAGGCTGACTCAATCCTTCCTTCATTGCCAGGACCACAGCTAAAGCAATGAAGGAAAATTACTGTCTTTTCTCATCCTATCATCTTCCAAACCCATAGCTGTCTGTGCACTTTGTGACAGTAGGAAAAAAATAATTGCACCCACTGGAAATTTTTCAGGACAAAATGTGGCACAGCATTTTCCAAGACAGGCACAAATGCTGATGCTTCCTTCACAGTCACATAAGCACAGCACATAATCCTGAACCCCAGAAATGCTATCAAATTACCAGAATTGAAGCTCTTCATTATGTAGTAAACAACTCATCCTGAAATACATAGTTATTTAGCTGCTAAAAATGTCCTGTTTGCTGAGTTCCTTTCGTTGCATACGCGGTGCTAAGATCCAATCCTTTGCCTTAAGCAGCAGACAGTAGTGATATAATTGTCATCTACCTCTTCTACAATGGGATTAGACTGCCGTGAGCATTCCTTCACACCATCAGTGCTGATAAGACTTTTCTTGTAGAAATAATTTTTAAAGGCCATCAACACGTACTTTTTTAAAAAAAAAAAGAAAATCCCCTTTCCCCTCACTTCTGGGGGCTATGCAGTCTTTTAAAGCAAAAACTTTTCCACACTTTTCACTTCCTAACAATAACATGCTGTTCCTTAGCTTTTAGTTTTAATATAGGAAAGTAAGAAGCATATTAAGTTTCGGGCTAACACTCCAATGAGACCTTTGCCCGTATAACTCAGCATATGCCCAGCTTTATGCTAATAAAACAGAGTCTGGAGAGTTTAAGCTTTTGCTAATAATGATAATGGACTTTTTTTTTAAAATCCAACTATTTTTATGGAGCCTATCTAAATACTTGGACACTTCCTATGGACCTCTAGTGCTTTTAATTCAAATAATTCCCATGGTACTGTTTATATTTCTAATTTTGTCTCATACTGAATACACACAAAAGTCTCTGTTAAAATCCCAGCAGCCCTTTAACAAATCAAATTAAAGGAATTTGGGTTAAGGTGATAACTGATACTTTAGGAAAATTGGATGAGATTTGCAGGCTCCAAGGCTGGTGAAGTGACGCTAACTCAGAATATGTCAGAGTAATCTGGCCAACTTTATATTCCTGAAAGTTTAATGAAATCAGAGTACGTTCGGCAATTAGCAAATTGTGAAGAAAGATGATATTTTTATGGCAAACATTTATATGAAGATATACTGATTATTCAAATCACCAGGTTAAAGAGGAACAGCTTAAAACCACAATATAATGATGAGTAATGATGAGTACAAAAAGATATTCCTCAAATGAATAACTGTTGTTTGGTATAAATTGTCCTGCCTTTGCAACATGCTCTTAAAATTCAATCTGTAAATTACATCATTATAATCTTTGTTAGGTATTAAGTTTACTTGTACTAGCAATCACTTAGCTAAATAAACAAAACAGATCCTGTATTACACACAAAATTGGTTTTAGTTTTTCTCTCTGTAAAGTCAAGGAAATTATTTGGAGGTACATGGAGGGGAAGAAGAGGTGGATTCATTGCAAATCGTCATTTTATCCATTTTAAATTTATGTAGCCTAACTACCTAAATATTTAGACATCAAAACACAGACCAATATAATGTAATTAACATTTAAATTCTCAGTAGTAAAAATATAATACTAACTATATTTCTCATTAAAAACTTACACATTGTAATTGCAGTTAGTATGCTTGCTATTTGGAAATGCTGTGACATGTTCATAAGCCATTTGCAGAATATGAAAAAAAAATCTAGAATAAACATTAATTTAAATACTACCAAATAGTTATTCTCCTTTATTGCTATAGCAATCAGGGAGGAAATCCCGGGCCTACAATACATACATGGTACATTTTCAGTTTAAAAAAGTAATGAACCCATCTGCTTGTTAATGGCAAGATGGGCACTAGGAGAATGGCTATTAGCTTTCTTTATTAGAGATACATTTCCCAAAGACTTCAAAAATACTTTCCTTAGAGTAAGGAGTGCTAAATAGGCCAGTAAATGGATACTCAAACTATTCTGTAAGCTAGCCAGAAAACCTCCCAGTGACTTCAGTGGACTTTGAATCAAGCCTTCAGATCTCAGCTATTATATATTTTCTGCATCTTTTCAATGAGCAATGATGAGTCTCTGTTCTGAAAGCTAAATGTATCTTTGTATTTTCTCTCACAAAAGATCAGAACCCTGTAAGCACCATCTGGACTGCTTCTTTGTGCATCTGTACTTTATGCAGATACAGTCTTCAAACACGGACTGCAAAAATCCTATTGTAGCAGCAGACAGTGGCTGGGATCCATATCCAGGAGTCCTTTTGACTTCAGAGGAGCTAGATCAGGCTCTCCTTATGCTTTGCATAATAAAATCATTGAACCTATTTTGCTAATTTTAACATGACATAATTGCATGGCTATTAACTTATGTCAGCTTTCTCACATGAACTCTTACCTCCAAGGCATGCACCCATGGCCAATGAGAAGATTAATGGTTTCATAGGCAAGTTAACATCAGGATCTTTACTGAGGTTGATAATCACAGGAATCTGTGGTTTAAGAAGAAAAGAGATTCAGGAGACATTAGCCAACCATCAGCACAATATAAATAAAATTAATTCAAGTATACAACTTAAAACGCTAGCAAGTCCAAAGAATAACCTGCAGTTTCATTTTGGGGTTTTTTGTTTAGGTTTTTTTAGAATCTTTGCATCATATTCTTGATCTGTGCTCACTTTTCCCCAGTGGTAGTGCTAATCCTACAAGCCAAAGAGAAAGCACTGGCAATGTTAGGCCAAGGCTGATGCAGGTACTGCTGACAAAACTGAGGATATCTTAAGGTTATGAGTACCTTCCATTAGATACTTTTGGTTCAACATGGAACTGTCAGTGACTACAAATCAATTCCCTCTCCATTTCTTTAAATCTAAAGAACAGAGCTATATCCTTTCTTTTTGCTGCAAACAGCTGTAAGAGATGTCCAGACCTTCACAATCAAGATGAGTGTAGATCTATGATCTACAGTAACCAAAAGATTCCTGAATCCTTGTTAAAATCAAAAGTGTTTGATCAGAGAAAAATTGAGAAAGGCCTATGTGTCAGGCATCTGAACTCATAAGCAAAGCTGAGTTATTTTACTTTTTATTCTAACATTATAATTACCGGATAATGTGAATATTTCCCAGTGAATGAAATCTACAAGTTTTATGATTTTCATTAAATTATTCTAGAAAATAAAAAATATATATGCCCTGAAAAGTCAAACAAGGCTTGTAGGGAGACATAATAGACTTCATTAGGCAACAGGTACAGAGTCCAAAACTACAGCAGACAGGCTTTCCAGTAGCATCAGAACTGTCAGTAACACCCTCCAAAGATACAAAACTTTTGCCTTAGTTGGGAAAAACTGGTTTGAGTTGAACTTCATTGTGTAACTACTTGGTTTGAAAGGAAGGTGTAATCAGTATTTGTAGAGAGAAGGTCATTAGAAGAGAGGCAATAATGTTATTAAACTCTTTTTAATGTGCATAGTGGTTTATGGGACCAAAAGAGAGAGAGCAAGAATAAGCAAATGCAAAACAGCAAGAGATCAAGCAGGAAAGGATTTGTGGAATAACTGTGTATGCCTCAAAATAAATGCTTTCTCAGAGCCCAGGATTTTCAACAGTGAATAGAGTTATGACTTTTAATCCTCCAGTTTATCATTTGAATGTATTTCACAGGTCCCCCTCAAGGGGTATGATGTCAGGGATGGAACAGCTGCTTCCTGAAAAATGTTTTCACTTTTATGTCTGGGTGATGCTCACCTTTACTGAATGTGTGTGTTCTTTTGGTAAGGAGCAATATATAGGCTTTATGAAGAAATACAATCCTTTCTACATCCCTCCTGCCAGTGGTGTTAATCATCCCTCTTAAATCCTCTAATTGATTAACCTGGATAAATTAATGTCTAAAAAAATTTTCTTGAATTGTACTGAAGATGTCTATTTCTGCTTTAAGACCTAAAGAAAGGTCAGCAGATCCAACATTTTGTCTGTTTTTTTCCATGGAACAGTGATGAAAGATTTCATTTCTCCCCACAAACTTTGATTCTCTCAAACCATCACTGCCGGAACATGATATACAATTCTAACTTCAGTTATATTTATTTCAAAACAATGTTGTGTTTCAACAACAAATTTAAACACAAATCATCATAGGATAAACCATCTTGCTGAATCTAAATAAAGCGCTTTTTTCTACTATATAATTTTGACCAAAGAATCAAAAATGATTATTCAGTTCCTCAGAATTACTTGAAAGTATCCTGATGTAATATGGTAACTCACTTGATGCAGGACACAATCCTGAACCGTGCAGACTAGCAACACCTTTTTAAATTAGACAACTCCTTGTCTGTCCCCTACTGAACACAGAAAGGGTGGTTAGACAGAGGAGATTAAAATGACAGTCCTATTTTCTTGCTATTAAGGTCCGTCCCAAAGCTGTTGTCAGCCACCTCCCAAGTGCAGAGCAAGGTATGCCATTTTCACACCCCACTGGTGAGAATCATCAGGAAAGCAGAGCCTTATGGCACTTCAGAAACCCCCTCTCTAATTACAGGACTGTGAAAGACAGGGGAAGCAAGAAGCAAAACCAAGATGTCAGACAGAAACTCCATGAGGTAATGCTCTGCTAGGCATTTGTAGCCACACACACATAATAACCTCAATCAGAAAATCTGGTTCTCTGTTTAGTGAAGGAGCTCAGTATCAGTATCTCTGTGTCCTGTAAATCTCTATGGACTGAAGACACAACCCCCCCTAGAAGAAAGTCACTGAACAAAGGTTTCAACTCATTGTATCTTCTTTTTAACACAAAGATACATTGCAATTTATCAAGAGAAGGTGCAATTGTGTAATGTGCTTGAATCTTCAGTTCTCAATTTTTTTAAACCCAACAAAGTATTTTAGAAGACCAAGAATACACTTGACCCCATTGGATTTGTTGTTGCCTCCTTCTCATAAAATTGCTTTTCTTCCATTTAGTAGTACTGTGAATCCTTTATAAAAGGCTTCATAATAATTAATCATCTATGTTAAAACTGTCATCAGTGATGCCATGCTCCTAAGGGCATTAACAGGTAGTAGATCAAGAATCTCTGCTTCCATAAATGCTTGTTTATGTGGCAAGGGGAAAATACTGAAATGTGCCTTAGCAATACATATTTGTGTACACTTAGATTTGAATGCTTCCACTAAAGGAATTCATCCATACCAAAGAATAGTGGTTATAAGACACAAAGGAAATGGAAGTCCTGCAGACAAACCTCTAATACATAGTTCATGTTAGATTTAACATGCATATATCCTTTGTAAATGAGAAGTATTTCTAACAAGGAATGTTGCACCATAGGATTCAATTTTGAATAACCAGATGAAATATCAATGCAAAACATTCAGTTAAATTTCTGGTGATTCAGATAGATAGAAATATTTAGTTGATCCATAATGTACACTAATATTTTTGTAATCCTTATCCATTATCCTGTGTGGCAACAGCATGCCAGTCTCCAAAAGTCACTAGCATCTAACTGTTTTGATCTAAAAGTAGGCATAATGCAAAGAGATAGTTCTAATCTCCATCTCAAGAACTTTCCTTCTCCAAAAAAAATGAATTAAAAAACTTGATCATCAGCATGAACTCTTGAAGAGGTGTTGCAAAGCAACTAAAGCCAATGGACGTTTCTCATTGCTTGAGTGTTTGCGTTTTAAGTAGATAAGGATCACACACAGGGTCAGTTGCAAAGGAACCTGCTTCTGTTTCCCCCTAAAATCACATTTAACATTTTTTGCCCCATTCACTCATGCTATTATGTGTTAGGCAACATTTTTGTGCTATCAATATCTCAAACCTCAGCTTCATCTAAGGGTTAGAAGGAAATGTGTGACTGTAGTTTTCAATGGTTTTGAAAAAATTAATTGGTTCCCCAACTCTTTCTGATTCAAGCTGTAAGCATTTACAATAGCATTAAAAGCCCTTCAAGCTAGGATACTTTGGAAACTGAGGCATAGTTGGCTGTGATATATATAGTACTCATATCTTTGTCATATTGACTTAACTTACTTGGAATGCAGATTTTTCAGTTTTAAGAAGTGCTGCCCCTCAACAGAGAAAAAAAGCAAAACTTAAAACTTATGAAGCCTCGTGTTTCCTTCATTGTCCCCACTTCAGATTATGTAAACAAATCACTTAAGAATATTAGAAGGAGAATAATAAAGTCTTACCTGGAAACTACCTTTCATTTCTTACACCTTCTAATTCAACAGTCTTATCGCGATAAATCTCTGTTTGACTAGCTTCTAGAAAATTTGCTAATTTTACTGGAAAGTTCAAAGCACTTCCCATTGCTGCTTAATTGGCAGGTTTTAAATAAAATGAGTGATATAGCTCATCAGAGGAAGGCCAAATCCCCCTCACCCACTCGCTGTAAGACTATCTACCTTCAAGTATTAAAAGCAAAAAATGTAACTGTAAGAAATAATGATTGCACCTGGAAGAAGGAGAGTGCCCTCAAAGTCTTGATACAGAAAGGAGATAACCATTAATCTTGATTCTATATAGGGTGTTATGCATATTACATATATAGGATGGAAGGTGATGTACAAAGAACAATGCTAGTGTCTACAGGTGTTGTCACATTTGTCTCTATAACTATCCTAATCAAAACTAACCCTTGTGAAGAAAGTATCTGTTTATATCGTATACTGTGGAAATACACAGGATGTGTTACAAATATAAAAAGAATAAAAAATGAAAGGTATATATTTTCATCTTTCACACCATTTTTAATCTCAAATAAGTATTGCAAGCTTTTAAAAATGGAATGGGATTTTATTACTGTTATAAATTATCTACCTTCCTTAGAAAATAGCATCTATTAACAAATAAAAATATTAGAAATTAATTCAGACTCAAAAAATATGATTCTGCAGGACAGTGTATTTCTTCTTATCCCTCTCAGCTCTCTAACATTCTGGAAGTTCAAGTTAGATGAAATAATCAAAAAGCAAGGAAGCTCAATTTTTGCTTTAAATGAAAGCTTTGAGAAAGAGAAAATGGAAAGAGTTTTAGACTAGAATTATATACTCCAATTACTACTAAGCTAAATTATATAAAATACTGTTGGTTTCCCCATAACAATCCTTGCATTTATATTGTGGCATGCGGTCTCCTTTTGATAAAAGAGAGTGGTGGTCGTGTTTGCACATCTCAGTTGTGTTGTCTACTTGACACCTCTCAAGCCTTGTTACTTCCAGTTCTGTTTGTGCAAAAGTGGAATGAAGAGCCTTGAACATTTTGCTTTCACATTCATTTTGCTACACAGACTGCATTCTTTCTAAGCAAAACCATGACCAAACAGTTAAGACTTTCACATCTTGCTATCACAGTATCTTTTCCAAGACTCAAAACTGCCAAAGAGCAAGCTGAATTGAGACCTTTCTCCTATTTGCCTATTTTTATTACAAAACTGACTCATGAGCATGGCATTCCACCGGTCAAGGAGATGAAAATAGAATACCTCTTTTGAACCTATGAAGATCTTCTTCTGAAAAACAAGCAGAAATTATGATTTAGCTTTACTAGCTGGACTCTGGATACACTGAGGAGACACCAAAGAGGAGGGGCACTGGTGGGTGTCTGCTCCTGGGATGGCAGGAGACTCATAAGAACCAGCAGGGGAAAGTCCTCTCAACTACTTTCAACTAGTTCTGCTTCCCAAAGATAATACTCGTACAAGTAATCACACCTCCCCATTGTGCAAGAAGGGTAACTAGACAAGTTCATCCTACACCTATGCAGCACAATAGGAGGCATCTGGTCATATTCGCCTCAGAGGTACCTTGGCACATGGGCTCCAATAGTTGTGATGGTTGGACTAGTTGATCTTTAAAGGTTCCTTCTAACACAAACCATTCTATGATACCATATCATTTTGTCTAACTGTGCAAAATGAAAATGAAACAGAAATTCACATCTTTATTTTAGTGATTCATTGCTGCTGTATGCCATGGGATTTCACAGCACGCACTTTTCTAAGAACTGCATGTGGTAAAGAAGTCTTTTGTGAAAACTGCAGAGAATATGCATTAATAGAAAAAAAAACCCCCTATTTGTAGTTTCCCAAGTTGTTGATGGTTGGTGTGTCTCTGCAGACAGCTATGGCCCAGTCTTTCACATTTATCAAGCATTAATATTCAGAGCATAGAAATCTCTGGTAGAGAAGAAAGCAAAGAAGGTCCAAAAATATGACTGGCACTAAGAATCTAAGATACATATGAAATATTCAGTACAGCAAATGAAAAGTTTCTTATCATTTTAGAGGCAATAAATAGTGGACAAAAAAAATGATCTGGTTTCTAACAAAGTCCTGTCAGAGACTAAATCACCTTGCCAGCCAGGTGGTTAATGGAAATTGTTTGTTACTCTATATTGAGGAAATAGTATTCAAACTCAGCTAAAATGAGAAGCTACTATGGCTATATATTAGTTCTGGTAGTAAAAGAAAAATGTAAACAGATGGCTCCAACATATGCGACTGATAAAACATGTCAATTAAGCTAAAGAGCATACTGGTAATAAAATCCTGTCACCTAACAGTCTAAGGGCAGAAATTTGTGGCTATATAAATGACAATACTAGGAAAATGCAGGCCTTAAAAACAAGTAAGTCTGCCTGTCAAGGAATGTCATTGTGAGTTTAGCCTGTTGAGAAATGCGGAAAACTATCAGAGGATTAATAGAATGCAGTCATAGAGCATCACTACATGATTCATCACATTTATTCTTCAAAGAAAGCTGAATATCCAACATGAAAAACACCCTTGCCATTCAAAAATTAAAAAGTGTGAGACTTGATAACTAAGCTCCTGGTTTATGAATTGTTTATGCATAGAACATTTTGTGGGTGTTTTTTAAGCAGCTCCCATACATATTTGTATATATTACATTTGCTGCTGACAACACAGTCCTTTGCATACAGTCAGAGTTCACAGAGTTTCCCACAAAGTATGTCTCAAACTCAAAATATTTTGCTATAGTACGTTTTTTACATATCTGCAAAAAAATAAAAATATTTTCTTAACACAATTACCAAGTATGCTTATGCAATGAAGTGCAATAAACACTGACTCACTCAATTAGGCAGCTGGATCTTGACTTTCCAATATTCAAAGAGAAGGGAAAAGTCTTGGGATTACAGTTCATCAAGCAAGTGTCAATCTCCTCATCTGTTTTTGGGGCAGTTTCTAATCTTTGCATTCATGACAGATTATATGAAACAAGCAACTGGAATATACTCTGAAGACTGTTTGGTTTTGTGTGGCTCCAATGCTTCATTTTAGTTTAACACAAGCAGAAAAACAGTAATAGTAATCAACAATGATCTAAGTGCCCTCAGAATACATTCCACTGTTTCATGTGTGCAACTTTCTACAGCATCTACACTATTGACAGAGGTCTCTGACGCCATCCTCCAAGCACTCTGTGCTCAGTCAGAGCATACAGCTGATATCTACAAAATCATCCAGATTTTTTGCACACATAGGTTCAAAAAGTGGGAGGAACTTGATGGGTCTTATATCCCTACCCATTACTTGGTCCATCAAGGCTATGACTGCAAAAATCACAATAGCTATTGTCCCTTTGTCATACAGACATTTGTACACCACTGAAGGAGATTTATGAGACTTTTGGAGGGCTTCACTGGAGGGAGTCCGTACAATTGCACCTTCCATAATTATGAGCATAGGCTCAGCTGTGAAGCTGTCCCCTTTTGCCAAGAAAGAAAAAGATCATTCATAGCAGGTGCCCTATATTCCAATATCACCGAGGCCATATGAAACCAGACTTATATATAGAAGCAGGTCAGCGGGTAAGTGTGAATGTGTGAGTGAACTATGCACCTGAAGAAGTGATTTTGCTGTGTGGGTGGTTTTCTGTTATTAATAATTACAACTTGATTCTGTAAATAGCAAGTCAATAAATAAGCAGAGATCTAAGAAACACCTGTTGCACTGTATGTTTGTTAAATACACACACAGTCGCCAATTAGCAAAAAGCTATTCTGCAAAAGAGCTGGCTTCAATATACGTAATACTCCTCATGAGGAGTCCATAACTTTGACATATATAGTGATAAACAGCCTTCCAAAACCAAATATTGTTGACAGTAAGAATCCAGTGCCAAAGAAACTAAAAGGATCTAAAATGAAATTTTATACAATCTTACATAAGAACTTGGGACTTAGTTGCTTAGGAATTTTCTGTAAGTATTTTCTAATGTAGAATGACAAAGACCAAAGTTCAAGCCCATTCACTGAGCTAGATGATGCTAGGTCTTGACTTTAGTCTGCTGTATAATACAATAATGCGTTAGCAGCTCAGCTAATGACTACTCTTGCATAGGTGAGAATATGTCTGCTTTTTTTTTTATTTCTTCTTTCCTTCACTCTCCACCTATTTTTAAAGGAAAAAAAAAAGTAGCAACCTTTTGGGTTCAGCTGAGAATGGGATGAAAAGGATATACATTTGAACTGTCTAAAACCTTCTCAGGAATCATTTCCTGTCCATCTGTATTTCACTCCCTCAAAGATACAAAAGAAGTGGTCTTCAGGCATCCCAAAAGATTGCTGTGTTTCAGTCCCTTTCTCCAAAACACAACCCTTTTGAAAGAGCATTCCTTTCAAAATTGTAAAAGACCCTTTGACTGATATGCATGCAGGTGTCCTGCTCCAAACCAGTATTCATAGACCTGCTGAATGTGAGCAAAACTTTTGAAGCTAAGATTTCTGCATTATTGCTTAATAGTCCTCAAGTGTTTGCAGGGAGGTGACTCAGCCTGAACCAATCTTTCTCTTCATGCCTATTGCTTACAGTCTGTTTTCATTAAAACAATGATTCCACAGGAAACACCACGGTAATCAAATCAAAATACCACATTAACATAGAGCAGTCGCAAATCTGTCCAACCTATCATATGCTCTATAGTCTTAAACCTTGACACAGGCTAGGGGTCGACATGACCACCCAATAACGATGGAAGAAAAAACTTACGCTTAAAAGAGAACATGCCGTAACAACAAATCATTACTACTGTATAATGAAGAAATTCATACAGAAGCACTTTAAACAGAGAACTTGATTGAATAATCCTATCTTATTGTGCCCTAATTTGTTATTATTTGATACTTTTCTGATATTAAAACTCAGCTGCTGGTAAACATTTGTTATGCTTAATGTTATTTGCTGCTTTTAAAACTAATTACATAAGTATGGTAGCAATAAAAGGTTCAGGTATTAAAAAAGCATTAACGTAAGTACACAGTGCATAGAGGGAAAATATTGATAGCACCAGACGGTTAGTGACAGTTTCCATCAAAAAAAAGATTTTTACTTCTCAGCTATGGATGTCGACATAAGAGGGAAAGTGCAAAACCACAGCTAAAACCATGCATCCACTTCCATGGCTAACTGTGACTGCTGGCAGCAGTGGCCAGCTAGCTGCCTAAATGGCATGAATAAGCTTGTAATAATGATCCAGACTCAGGGGATAAGGTAAACCACAACACAGAAGAGGTCAAACAAAAAGCAAATTGTAATCTGCAAGCTCAGCTCCCTTGCCAGCATGAGGAGGAGGCAGTGCAAGTCCTGTGCAGACCCCTACCATTGTAGCTGTGAAAGGGATATTGTCAATCACGGAGGAGGCCAAAGCAGACACCCAGAGCACTAAAACAATGGCCACGGCCAAGCGCTGGTCCTCAGGAACCACCTAGAATTGAAAGAGATCAAATCAGAACTTTGATGAGATCAGTGTTGCTCTGTCCCCTCGATGGTGTAATTGCATGTTCTTCACAGTTTTAATTCATCAACATTTATTACTCCTTCAGGCTCTGAGATAGGAAAAGCATCTTAAAGGAAACAGCCCAATAACTAGTAACACAATTACTCTTATTCCAAGAACATTTGAACAAATAGAAATACAAAGACTGATATTTCTAATACTCATACTTACATTTCACACAAGAAATAAACTGTGCAACTCTGAATTTTTGCCTTTTACTCTTTATATCTTTTTGATTTTTTAGACTACAGAAAAAGCTTCCCTTTTGAATTTATGGCTATGTTTATTCTGGCTGTGAACAGATACTGATGATACAGAAATGCAGTCATTAACACTAAAATAAAAATGGAAATATTATTCATTATTCTATTGGAGTAAATGTGTTTTTCTTAACTGTTTAAAAAATGTAAATATTTTAAACATACCTTTATTAACAGAGCTGTCTGCTCTCCTATATACTCTATTAAGTGCAGATGAGCCAAAGCCTGAAAAAAGAAAATACATTCACAGAATCACACAGAATCACGAAATATTAGAAGTTGGAAGGGACCTCGAAAGATCATCCAGTCCAACCCCCCTGCCAGAGCAGGATCACCTAGACTAGGTCACACAGGAACGTGTCCAGGCGGGTTTTGAATGTCTCCAGAGAAGGAGACTCCACAACCTCTCTGGGCAGCCTGGTCCAGTGCTCTGTCACCCTCACAGTAAAGAAGTTTTTCCTCATGTTCACATGGAACCTCCTATGCTCCAGCTTGCTCCCATTGGCCCTTGTCCTGTCATTTGACATCAGAGAGAAGAGCCTGGCTCCTTCCTCCTGACATTCACCCTTTACAAATTTATAAACATTGATATCAACTACTGAAGTATCTCATGCAGTTACATTTTTTCCAGTGGATATAAGCAAATACAATTCCTTCCCATTAACAAGTTATTGATATTAATCTACTGTAGCTTCTACAGCAACTTTGCAATTGGTAGAAATAAAAGACATGGCAGGAACTGGAATCTATTTGCAGAAGTGACTGTATTTGCAGTTGGTTGTGCTGGAATGACTGGTGAGATTGCATAAGAGTAGGGGGCACAGGAATCGGCGAATGGCTGAAATTTAAAGATTACATTCATACATTTCCTGAATACTGAACCCAACTGATTAAACCAACTTCCCTAAAACCACAACATAGATAGAAGTATATCACGTGTTTAAAGGTCAGATTAAATCAGGCATCTTGTGCTCAGCCTCAGATGAAGCCGAGAATGTAAAATGTACTTTTCTGTTAAACAGCTTCCTCAGACCCATAAAAAATGACACTACCCATCTGCTAAACCAGGCTAGAGGTCTTGGGTGAGTGGAAATTGGCACAGAGGCAGCAGCACCTGAAAGACTGGAAAACAATGTCTCTGATGCCAAGTCCGGCACCCAAACCAAGGAAAGGAGCCCCGTAAGCTTTGAGCCAGGGGACAGCCTGGGCCATGGTGTGCTGTCCTTCCTGTGAGAGCTGTTCCCATTTGTACAGAATACCTAGGTAGCATCCCATGCAAACATGGTTACTACCACAGATGAAAAGAAATAGCAAGACTCCAGTCAAGCGGTGATGGTTCCAATCTCATCTTGGGCAAATAAGAAAATACAAACTGAGTCTTCACACCCCAGCAGAATGATCTATTCCCTCAAACCATGAGGTAAAAGGGCGATTTTAACTCATGAGAGCTAGCCTTTAATTCACTTTGGTTTTATATTCTTTTGTTATAAGTGTTCAGAATGAAGTCCTATTTTCAGGTTGAATGGTGCATATCAATTTTATGACTTTTCAGTTTCTCAGAGCAGAAAAACACATCATTTTTGGTTCAGCCTGGACCACGCTGGTTGGCTTTCTTTCAGCTTTTCTGCTGCGACAAAGGATCAGTCAGGTGCGATGCCTCACTTACTGCCTCCATTCCCACATAGAGCCACAGATGTCAGTATTCACACAACATAACTCCATATAACCCGCACACCTGTCGGTCAGACAGAGCCCTCCAGAGACAACAGTGGGAAAAAAAAACAACATTCATCTCGCATGCTGTCAAATTCTGTGGCAGAGATGGACAAAGTCCTAATAACCACGGAGTGGTGTGGTGTAAGGCACAGTAACGTCAGTGTGACAAAGAGGCTGTCATTCAGACCAGTGATTCCTCTACCTGCAGCTCGTTCAGGCAGCAGCTGAATGGTAGTGGTTTGAGTATCACCACATACTAAATTTGGCCCTGAAATTACATTTCCTTTTAACAATGCATTGCACAAGAAAAGGTATATCTACATTTAAAGATGCAGCATGCAGAAAACAAATCATAAAACTTGTAAGTACATACACAAACAAATTACACTTTAAAAAATTGATATTTCTTCATGACTTTAACTTCCCAGGAGAAAGTCTCCTAAGAAATGAATTCTTTGAATTCTAATTTTAAGTTACCATTTTAATTCTAAGCTATCTGTGTTCCTTCATCAATTCACAGGTTATGAAATGACTTTTAAACTGTACGTGAAAACAAGGTTCTTAATTTTTTAAGAAAAAAATTCAACTGTATTTTTTTTCTGCAATTACTTTGTGTTCACACATTAAAATAAACTTTTGAACACATCACCATCAGTAACCAGAGCTCAGAGTTACATTCAGTTATTATAAAGACATTGCTGCCTTATTACTTAATTATCTGTTAATGCAACATATTATTTTCCAGTAACACTTAAAATTTGTTTTGGAATCCAGACATGGTACTACAAAAGAGATATTTGGGAAAGAGGGAAAGAAGAACACACACATCACTCCTACAAGTCAATCAGTTTGCAGGTGGCCCATCACATTAGAGATTATGACAATACTGATCATATAACCAACTTTAGGATGTCTCTAAAATATACAGACCAATCACCTGCAAACACCTAAGTGAAAGTCAGCAATTAGAACCCTGTTAGTGACTTTCCCTGGGTGTAAACTTCATAGAGGATCTCCTGATCTGCTTGTGTCTTCTAAGATGAATAAGTATTACTGGACTAGTTGGTGCCTTCAACCGTACTAGTTCCTGTTTGACAGCTCAAAATAGAGTCTTGCTGCATATAAAATTATGTGCCGTTTTAGATCAAAGTTTAAGTTCTGCACAAAAATTTCCATGAAATCTTTTTATGAACAGTATGTCATGATGACTGTTGTAAATAAACTCTGCCTGAAGGGATTAAGGTAAAATGTCAATTTTTTACTATAGAATTGAACAAAATACTGTGTTCCTGAGTGGCACAGGAACTTTTGTTACAGAGATAAAAGAAGCAAAGAGATTTTATAGTCTGTAACAGCAATTGTGAACAAGGACTGAAAAGGCAGTTGTAGAGACAAATTACCTGAAGGACATGATAGAAAACAAAAGAGCTCCAAAGGATTTCCAGCTCTTTCATTGCAAAAGATCTACCAGACTGGATCGATGAGCACCCAAAGGTAGAACCTCCAGGAGTTCCTTCATGGCTCTGGAACTCAAACCACATTTTCCAAAATGACTTGCAGCCTAAGTCCCACACAGGTTTCTAAATGTGCCTTATAATAGAAAAAGGAACATTTATAGCAGCAGAAAATCGCTTCAGACTGGGAACCATCCAAGGTGAAGGATCAACAAGGGTGAAGAATATCAGCTGACAACTGCTGAATGCCTAGATGATGGAAAGACTTCTTATACTTCAATGCATATCTTTGTTTTGACTTGTTTCTTCTTGACATTGTTAAACTGAAGGCAAGAAAAATGCCTTGGCAAGGACTGTCATCTCCTGATAATCCAAAGAATAACAGATTCAGATCAAAATTAGCAGTGATGATATTTAGAATATGTTTCTTATTCATTTATGGGGAAGAATTTAATGTCTCCCACTTTTTTCTTTATTATCAGTACAAGTTTCTTTCATGACCTTAAGCTGCTGCTGTTTTAGAGAGGCAGGAAAAATATTCTTTCGTTAGCAAACTATTCACTGGTGACCTGAGAAACCATAAAAATGAAGTTCAGTGAATTCCAACAGTTGTATCCGAAGTCTGGCAGTAAAAGGCAAGTAACTTCCTGCATGTTTTACTATGTTATTGTGCAGTCACACAGCACTCAAATCAAAACCATTCAATTCAAGCTAAAACAATAAATACATCAGGGAATGCAACCAATAAACTGTTACAGAAGTAGTAGACAAAATAAGCATGGCTTCAATATGGGTTCCCTATAAGAGCTAGAAAATGCAAGGATATATAAAGCCTGATAGAATAGAGAATAAAAATTGCCTGTGCTAATGTGTGTAGAATAAATCAACATTTCCTGATTAATTTTAGATCTACTAGCTCACAAACAAGCTTCCTAATGATAATGAGAGTTCCCATTCATCTTCTCAGAGGTTACCAGATTTTTACTTCCCCTTTGTCATTAATTAGAGTTAGTTGATTTGGAATTTGTATTTGCTTCAAATTTTTTCCCTTTTACTGTTGGTGAATTTTTTAATAGATCCCAATTTACACATTTTTGGTCTCTTTGCAATTAATGGCAGGAGGAGCGAAGAGAGGGGGAGAAGGCTGTGCAAGCAAATTCATTATTACAGGCTTTTCCCAGGCTTCTCACTCTAATAACTCACTAGTCATGGCAGTGCCAGTGGTCACTGGGGTTTTATCGGTCATGTTTCAACAACATAATTACATCATTTAAACCCAACAAATAACAACTGAAAAATACCGAGCATTCTAGGGAATGCACAGAAGCCTAATTGACAAGTAAATGTGGGTATTCATAAAAAGCATTATCCAAATGCTTGGGGTAAAAATAAATCCTCTCAAGCTATACAAAAGCAAAAAAATAAAATGGGATACAATTATGGCTGGACTGTTTCTGATAGTCAAGCAGACAAACACAAAGAAACTACACAGCAAGATATCCAGGCATTTCAAGTACTGAATATCTTTTTAAATTACAATTGCAAACTGAAACTCAGTGATATTATCCTTTCAAACTGTACTGCCATGAAACCTCTTAGACCATTTGTTAGCCAGCACGTAGCAGACAGCACCGGGAGCATTTTTCAACTATGGTTTATTTTTGTTCTTTTATTTTTCCTATCACTTTTCTACATAATTGCAAAACAAACACATAAATGCATATAAAATATTTGTACACATAGACCACCACCAAACCTGGAAACCAAAATTCCACTTACGGGCAATGATTGTGTTAGATGTATGAAGCAAATGCAGCAGAAGGAGAGAGAGTGAGACCAATTTTACAGAGAAAAATGAAATCTCAAAGAGGTCCAGCCACCTTCCACCACTCTGCAGTTTCTCTCCATAGTGCTGCAACTACATTCAATATTCAACATGCCAGTGGGATTGAATCTGCAGGAGGCCTCTGCCCAGGAGCATAATTCATGTTTTAGGTTGGTTGTAACTCTTCAGTTTTTAGAAATCACAGAATCTTACCTCCATGAGAACAAACAACGCTGCAAAGAAAAGGAGGGTTGCCCACTCAACTCTGCTCAGTATCATCTCAAAATCATGGATGTCTGCTAGCACTAGCAGCCAAATGGCTCCCAACATGGCAATCCAGCCTGCAGAAGAAGAAAATAACACTTTACAGTTCACATATTTGTTGTGTGCTACCATTGTAAAAGTTATAATGTTGTGTTTTTCTAAGTTTTTTGCTGCACTTTTGCTCTGACTCTGTTAACAGGGAAAGTTCATAGATACCCCAGGATGAATGGTCTCTGCTTTCAAATTAAAATAAATTAGAAAAGAAAAAAGGCAAATAAGGCACATTTGGATTAGCCTAAATAATCAGTGGGTTTGAATCATAGAGAAACCTTTAGGTGTTTAGGAGGTAGACTGAAGGACTCTGCAGCCCCTGAAAAGCTGACTGCAGCCCCACTTGAAGACTTACTGGCTATGTGCGCTAAAAGATGAACAGCAGAAAGGAAAATCTCTTTAAAACAGAAGAGGGACTGACTTTAAATTGCAAAACAGGATCTCTCCAGACAGGATCCCTCTATAGACCCTGCAGTGTTTTAAGGGACATATTTAGGAAACTGATTGAGAGAAAATGCAAATCAAATGCACAATCAGCCAGAGAAAGTAATCAGCAAATCTCCCATCCAAGCAAGACTCACTGTCCCTCTGCACAGTTAAAATGCTTTCTGGAGCTGTTTGATTCCTCTGGTACATTTATCTTAAACAATAGAATGGGATTTCAGACATGAAACAAAAGAGGTTTGGATGGATTTTGCTTCAGAATGATGCTCTTCTTTCCGTGTTTCTTCTCTAGTTTTTTTCCCCTAAATAGCAGATGATGTTTTTTTAATATTAAAAACTAACATACATACTTTAAGGGTTTTTAATGACATGGAAATTTCTGTCTTTGTTGTGACTATTTCATACACTTCATCCCATTTCATGTATTCACAGTCAGAAAGTGATGGATTCACAGAATTGCAGAAAAAAGTGAGAAAGAAAGAAGAATAACAATCTTTGCTGGCAAACAACTTATAATCAAATACCAAATATGACTTTGAGAGAATAGACCTCTGCTTCAAAATAGATAAGATGAATAAAGTGATCTCTCTCCAAAAGCCTTCAAAAACCACAGCTGTAAAAAAATTCTGAGATAGAAGAGTGATTCATAAAATTTTAGGCCATTCAAATTACAGCTTATGAATAAGTGTTTTTCCATTAAGTTAAAAGAAGAAATAGATCCAAAAACATCCAACAGTTTTAAATTAAGATCTATTCCACTTAAATCCACCTTAAATATAAAAGAAATAGACACCAAACATTCTCACTGTTTATGAAGCTGTAAACATTAACTATTTTCTCTAAAAAATCCTATATAGTGTCACATAAGTATTCCCCAATTGAAGAATGCATTTTGCTCTCTCAAGTACATTTTAGGAGCTTCCAGTGACATACTGCACTTTTTCAATGAGAATTTCATGTCAACTGTGATCAGTAAGGAACATTTGGGGATCAGTAAGGAACACACTGGGTATGAAATGTGGTACAGCCAGTGTGAAACCCAATCCATATCACTGAAGCAGGGAGACAGGTGCCAACTGCTAGAAAAGGTTCAGTTTAGCTGTACAAGGGGGAAAGCTGGATGTGGTGCACTGGAGTGAAGCATGATTAACCTTAGTACTGTATGGAGGTTCTTTCTTCACAGAGGTCAGGGGTTTTTTGAAGATGAAAGAAGTGCTGCGTCACAACTGTCCCAGCCTTCTAAATTTTGCAATGGGCTAGAGCAGCTTTCTCTATTTACACCTAAATCCTCAGGAACCATTTGTGTAAAAGACACACTTTTGTAGTTTCAGGTACACACAACTTTGCTTCTCTTCTTTCCAAACAGCTGCCAAATTTTATTGTGAAGAATTACATTTTTACCACCCATTGGAAAGACACTCCAGAACTGATCAGAGTGGTAATACTCTGTACTGCTTAGGATGAATGCTGGATTCTGCCACAAGTTGCAAACGTATACGTTTTCTTTGTGCACCAGACTCTGAGTATGTATGTAGCTTCAATGTTCAAATGGAAAATGTTATCTACAGGATCTTTGAGAAAATCGTTCTGAAAATTCTTCATGATCTCATTCATACCATGGTCAAACCAGACTTTGCAAAAACAAACCACAGGGACCAGAGTGCTCCAGGAGTTTCCAAAGTTTCCAAAGAAGCAAAAGAAGGGGATGGAGAGAACTGTCAGTTCCCATCTATCACTAGGAAATACACTGGCTAATTTTCTTCTGACTGTTAAGTCTTGACTGTTCTCTGAATTCCAGTAAAAAACAGTGAGCCCAACTCTGCCTCAGATAAAGATAGATGATGGCAATTCCTGTTAGAAGAATACTGCAAACAGAAGTAGATGTGCGCACATCAGGAGCTTAGTAGCAGAATTTTACTGCTATTTTCTACAAATACAAGTGACAACATTACATTTTGTCACACAAATTTTGTATGAAAGTACAACAAAGTGAAGACTTAAAGAACAGCAATTTCTCAATAGTTCTGGAACAATCTGGGATAATATCTTGGCATTATTTCTACTCTCCTGCCTACAACAAAAACAAATCAACTTCAACATGCTTTACAGAGATAACTAATGCTAATTAAATATAAGTGAATGGTACAAGAAGTGGATAGAGCCAGGCATTTCTAGCACCATGAGTGCTATCAGCACATATGAGCTCCATACACACATCTTTCCATGAGACAACTGTGCCCTGACATACAATATTGCTCCCTGGGAACATGGACGGAAAAGGGACACGTCCTCCTGCAGTGCTCTAACAAGTACAGCTCAAACACGTCAGCTACCAGTTCTGTCTGCACAGAGCTCATTTCAGTCTGCACACACAGTTTGTTCAGATTATCTTGGCTTTCCTTGCTGTGCCTGCAAGGAGGTGACGCAGTTACCCATCTCTGAGAGGGAACAGGAGAGGAAGGAGGTGATCTCTCAAGAAATTTCGGGGACTTTATGCAAGATATCCACACACGATGCCTTTTACTATCACGGTTTGACTTCAAAGACCCCACAGCTGGACAAAAGTAAAGCCTTCCTCTGGAGCCTGAAGGCCACAGTAGTTAGTGTACGCCATAACTGCTTGACTGAGTGCTATCTGCTGATCTGCTTGTCAAGGTTAACTACAAAGTTAATGGACACATGGCAGCCTGCCTTTCTAAATGGACAGGTTTTCTAAGGCTTTTCCAAGGCCTTTCTAAGTATGTTCATGACAATGAACGTATTATATCAGTGTTTTGTATATTTGGGTAGCTTTGCATTTGCCCTGGATTCAATTCAAAGCTATTCATTCTTTTTTGAGGAATTGAAAGTACTAGGTTACATTAGAGGCTGGCTTCTCTGTTCATTTGTTTTCTAGCTTACTGGGCCACAAAAGATAGCCAGGAAGAAATGAAATAGAAATAATCTCAAAAAATAACTTCTCATTACTATAGTGAAAGCAAATCCCATTTATAGGTCCACAGACCACTTCCTTTACTGCCTTTTAGTGCCTCTGTTTCACAATTGATGTTGTGGAAATAGAATATGGAGAAAAACTGAATCTGAATTTCATTTCTGCACTGCACTATGGTACCTGTTGAAGACAGTGACAGTTTATATTTATTTTAGGAAAAATAAAATTACGTTTTATTATAAAATGCACCTTATAATGCATTCTTCAGAAAAAAGATTCTCATGTTTTCTGCTTGGCATCAGATAAAAAGGTATGTTAGAAATAGCTTGAGTGCTTTGCTTTTCTAATGCATTTTACACAGTAGGGAAAAACACCTTTGCAACAATAAGTAGCTCATGATGAGAATACAATTGCAATCCTACTCAAAAAACCCTTATTTTGAAATAATCAATCAGAAGAACTAAAATAGAAAACAATCTAATAGAATCAAATATAAGTCTAGAATATATGGGAGGAAGGTAGGAGAAAGAGAAAGAAATGAAAGAAAAAAACCGCTATGTATTTTTATGAAACTGTAGGCCTTTCAAATGCTCATTAAGAAAAATTTAAAAGTAATTTTGTCTGACCTACTACCAGCTGAAAAGTATAATAAGCTTCCTCCTAACAATGTGAGCATGTAGACACTGCATGTTCACTTTATGTGCACAGAATTTGAAATAATGTCTTTATGAATACTGAGGGTGTACTTAAAATTCACTTTTGTGGAAACTGAAATGGCACTTGAGACATTTGTGCTGAAAACCAAAGCCAGGGTAACATTGCATGGTCTTAATGCTGGCCCAGGCAAAACAGTAAGCAGCTCAAGAAAGACAGGTGCAGGGTACTACATTTAGGCAGGAAGAGTTAAAACTGCACAAATCCAGGGTGGGAGGCAACTGGATGCCTAACAGTCCTGCAGCAATGACTCAAGAAATACAGCAGATCACAACCAAACCTAATGATCCACTGAAACACAGAAGCAGGATGATAAATGGCAAATCCTGTGAAGCAAGCTCTGCTCTCTTCATCCCTGTTAAACCCTGAGAAGATACACTTTAAGAAAGATGCATACTCATTAGGAAATACAAGGCAGAGAAGTCAGTACAGTCAACACTCTGAAAAGTTGACTTTTGAGGAAAAATTTCAAGATTCCAGGATATTTAGCTCAAAGATAAGCAGATTAAATGAGTCCTAGCAAGTCTTGAGGTTTGTACCAGACTGCTCCAGAGGACAAAGAGCAACCTGTTTGTGGCAGTACTAGGATGAGAGGGAGTGAGGAGGAAGTATAATAGCAGTGAGGAAGACTCAGGCTACACAGTATTCAGAGTCACATATTTATAGCAGTTAAGAAATATCTAGTGTTTCCTAAAAATCAGCTAGACCATCTTCTACTAGATTAAAATATAATACTCCTATCTGCAGATAATGGGATAGACATTGATTTTTTAGACATTTGTCAATGACCAAAATATGATATACTTTTTCTGTGATCTTAACAATTCTCTGTTTGTCAAAATGGCCACGGCAACTTTTTTGTGAATTGTAGAAACTCTTTTAGCCCACAATGTCCATAACAGGCTTACTAGCTCAAACATACTTGATGCTTCCCATTGAATAATTGTTTACACAGCATGTTATTGAATATATGAGGAAGAAGCAGCCTAATTAACTCCACAATCCCTCAAAATTTAGCCTAATGATATATGGCAGTCCTTCATACACTATAGTGTAGTTGTAGTATTATGTAAAACATACACATCCTTTACATACAAACATGCATATAGAAATATTTGGGTGAAAAAGTTACATCAAAAACGTATTTCCAGTAGTGCCTGCCCTATCCATGGAATATGTTTCACCAGTTGTTCTGAATGTGAATGAAAATTACCTGTATTTCAGTTTTCATAATTTTTTTATTTTACTCTATCAGGCATCCCTGAAAATATACATTTTGAAATCATGCTGAATGTTTATAAATAATACTTGCTGTCCACTGATAAGCACTGTTTTATCTTTAATATTCTTTTTTTATAAAATTTCCCTCTTACAAAGCAACTGGCTGGTCTTTTGAGCAGTCTCTTTTCATAGTCTTAGCTTCATAGAAATAATTTCCAGTTGCTCTGTGCTATCTGTAACACTAGTTTAAGGCTACTCCTTGAGGGCAAAATTGCAATGGTGACAGTCCAGGACAGCTTGCACCACAACAGGAAATGCTTGATACAATACAAGAGGACTGAAAGAACATGAAAAAAGTTGCCTCATGCAAGGCAAAAGAAACAGAAACACATGCTGACAGAAGGAAATAGCAAAGTTAAGAACCAGAAGCGTAACACAAAACAAGGAGGACTAGCTGCTGTGTAATCACAGATCAGCACATGTGCAGTAGGAAAGGTTGGGCTGGGCTTTGTTGCATAGCTGTAGTACCATGAGGTCAGAATGCAGAAACCACTTTCACCAATGTGTTGCAATGTCAACATCTAACTTTGTTAATACTCCAAACACAATTTCATAGTCGAGATAGAATGGCATTCAAGATAGAACACTGTAAAAAATGAAACCCTGATTACAGATTACTATAGCTGGGCAATATATCTACAGGGAATGTGTTGACAAATATATAGCTGTATATATTGCACCAATTCATAAGTCTAAAAAATTTACAGTTATCTTGGTAAAGGTCACTGCAAACAAACACACTCTATTGCCATAGCCTCATTGACTCCTGTGAACCGAAAATAATTTCAGAAGATTCAAATATCAAGATAGAGGAAAGGTTAGCTTTTCTAGAAGTATGCAATGAAGTGCAATAGCTGTGCTAGCAGAAAAAATTGTTACTGGTTCTTTTTTTCTCGTCAAGTGTACAGGCAGCTGCAAGGACAGAGAACGTTTCCATGCATAATTACATGTTTATAGAGATGACTGTGCAATTTCAAGGGGAGATTTCTTTGAAAACTATCCTAAAAGAAATTAAGACTGTAGGGATCATGGAAATCAGATTTCTCTTATTTTCAGAAGCAATGTGTTTTGCTGAGGAGAAATAACTAAGATCTTGACCAGACTTTCTGAGTCTGAGTCAATTCTGACTGCATCAGTTTAGCTCCATTCTGATATTCTCATTATTACAAAATAATTGTCAAATTTATTTTTAACTCATATTTATATACTCTGTACCAGGAATTTTTCAACATCACTATAAACCAAAGATGTACTAAATATCTTTAATACAGTTGTGTCCATTCTCATTTTAAAACAACAATTTGCATCTTCACGGTGCAAATATCCATACTGCATACTCAGAGGGACAGGAGGTGTCAAATGTAGTGCTCTACTTCACCTCGATTAAAAAGTACTAGAACACTTAAACCAACACCATTACATGCCAGAACAGATAAAATAGTAGGCGAAGGAAGCAAGAGCAGGGAGGTGAAGAGCACTAAATGAGGACAAATATGCCCAATTCCACTGACAGTTGTAGCTGATACCACCTGGGGAACGGGGCTGCAGATCAGCCCCTGCAAACGCAGCTGCAGGGACCTGGAAGGGTCTCCAGAAAGAGCTGAGGACTTTTAAAGAAGAGTGCCTAAAAGCATGTTTCTAATTTTACTATATCTTACTTCATTAGGCTGGACACTGTTGTCAGATGCTACAGATGGTTGCTCCATTTACAGTTATCAGGTCAGGATCTAAACAAACCACTTTAATCACGGAAAGCAACGTCACAGCTTCATGTAGGTGGACCATTAATGGAAAACAGTAAGAGAAGAAAGAAGTTGCCACAGACAAGGGTGCACATGTTGAGTAATTGAAGCTAAAAAGGGATGCATGATACCAAAGGTCCCAGGATTAGCAGCAACTCAACAATGTTTAGTTATAGATAACAGAGCAAACTTAGAAGATGGTCAAAACCATTTTTAGGGCTAATGAAAAGGACAAGAAACAAGCATGTATCATACATACAACACACCATGTATGATTAAATTGGCTATAATGGAGAGCTGAATACCAAATTTGAAAGCTTTAGAAAATGTATAAAAATGGACTTGAGTGGACCCAGGCACCAGGAGGAAGAAACCATCAATATCAACACTATTCACAACCTGGAAAAGAGGAAGACAGCCCAATCATGCTCATCCCTGCAAAGACCTTAAGATATTGACACTTTTTGTTGTTACTCCTCCCAGCCTAAACCTGTGAACCTTAGCACTCTGCAGAGCATCAAAGTGTGACCCTAACATCAGAATATAAGCAGTAGATGCTGGTAGTATTTTGGGGTTTTGTTTTTTTTGTCTTTTTTTTTTTTTTTGCAACAGTTTTAACTGTATATTGTTAATGAGTTTTGTTTTGTATTAATTAGATTATTTGTACTGTAAGAGTTAGTATTATCATAAGAGGATTAACAATAGCTCTTTCTTGCATTTTGCTTACACTGATACATTTTTTAATTAGACTAACAATAAATTCTTAATTCCAGGTATAAGGAACATTCCTCTTTTTGCCCACAATATCACAAGCATAGCATCATGACTTATACTTTGAAAGTGGGACCCTTCTGTCATATACAGAGAAGGCATCTCTAATCCAAATGTTTTGAGAACCAAAACTATCTATTTTACTGAATTATGTGAAGGCGTTTCCAGGCAATTGCATATTATTCAAGATTATATTTTTAACTTGCAGAAAAGGTCCGTAACTGTTGCTTCCCTGGCTTGGCATCTGGTTCTTTAATTTATTAAACCATGTTGGAAATCTTTACAAAGTAAAAAAAAAAAAATACAAAGGGGAAAATATGACAAGGAAAATAAAATATTTGTTGTGACATTTTTAACTACAGTTGATAATTCAGTATCATTTGAGCAGATACTTAGCAGTCAATACCTACAAGCTTTCCCCAGCTAAAACAGATTAATATCACAGATCCTATATAATCTGGAGATAAATGTTAGATTCAGAAAGAAATTAAAGAGAAAATATGTATTTTTAACACTGAAGATACAGCAATACAAGATGTGAAATGTAAAATGGACTAAACCTAACAATGTGGCTTTTGGCATTAAGCCTATGCTTTCTTAAAACTATGTCATTCACCGGTTTTTATAGTTTAATAGCTGTCTGTCTCACAAGGATTTTCTTTTTTCTTAAGCACTAAACAATTATACACCAGCTTATTAAACTGATCTGTTTTTCCAAACATTTTATAAATTAACTCCTTAGTAACTCTGAGTAGCTCTATAATGAACCTTTCATTTTAACTGTTGCAAAAATTCACCTGAAACAAAACATTTCTGAAATACAAACACTTTTGCTTTTTCTCTCTGTCTATGGGTACAAACACTTAAATTTTGAGAGCTAAGTTTGTTTCTGCACATATCTTTCATTGTTTGTAAAAAGCGTCAGATTTATACAACTCCGCCATCATACAGGACAGTAGCATAATATGATTTAATCTATTTATCACTGGTAGCAGATGAAAAAAAGTTCCATAATAACAATTCAAAGTGTAAAAATAAAAGCCTTATGGATGCTTCAATGCTGATACCCCTTTCAGACTAATGAGATCTGTCCACACCTTTCTCAGCCCTGTGTTCCTTCTCTATGCCTATTTATAAACCTTTCAGGACCTGGTAAGTTCTGCTGCACACTGTGAATCACAGAATCACAGAATGGTAGGGGTTGGAAGTGACTTCAAAAGATCATCTATTCCAACCCCCCTGCCAGAGCAGGATCACCTAGACTAGGTCACACAGCAACGTGTCCAGGCGGGTTTTGAATGTCTCCAGAGAAGGAGACTCTACAACCTCTCTGGGCAGCCTGGTCCAGTGCTCTGTCACCCTCACAGTAAAGAAGCTTTTCCTCATGTTCACATGGAACCTCCTATGCTCCAGCTTGCTCCCATTGCCCCTTGTCATTTGACATCACAGAGCAGAGCCTGGCTCCTTCCTCCTGACACTCGCCCTTTACAAATTTATAAACATTAATGAGGTCACCCCTCAGTCTCCTCCAAGCTAAAGAGACCCAGCTCCCTCAGACACTCCTCATAAGGGAGATGCTCCACTCCCTCAATCATCTCTGTGGGTCTGTACCAGGCAGGATCTTTCACACAGAGCTGCAAAGGAGTGGTTAAAGTTTAGAAACATTTTCACCATTCTAAAGAAACCTCTTAGCACAAGTTCAAACACACATACATACTTTGTCCCAGGGTCCAGATAAGAGGTGGGGGGAAAAAGTTTATTAGAGTTCCCCTTAGGCAGCTTCCTAGGCTACATATTCAGAACTAAACCACACAGACTACATTTATTTCACTTGTGCAACATTAGTTCTTGTTTAGTTTATAGCGTTAAATTATTTAGTCCCTTGCTGATCTGTCTCCAAGTTGTTATGGATGATTCAGTGCTGCAATGATTTCCTTGTTGAAAATTTTACAGAAAAGAAAGCTAGTTGTTAAAAATCTTAGTAGACTGCAGTAATAGAGAATTAGCTTCATCCAAGTATTGACACAGAACTTCTGACATGCTGTGATACAATAGCAAATTTATGCAAGTTTGTGAAGCTTTTTAGGGCAATGCAGCCCTTTCTTCATCATTAAACAAGCTACCAGTTAAGGGCCACTCAGTTCTGACTCTATTATAATTATTGGTTCACCTAGGTAAATTACAATATAAACTGAAAATCACGCACATCCACTTCAACTAAAACAGCAGGAAAATCAAGAGGAATCATATGGGAGAAACTTCAGATCCAGTCCATTCTCCTGAATTTGAGGTGTCATTCCTTTCTGCAAGTCAAGACAAAATGTTTGCTATAATTTACATAAAATTCTCTGTGGATATAATTTGGAGTTTTTTGTTCTGCTGAAGCCCTTTCCAATTAAGATATGTAATTTCTTCTGTGAATTTCAATGAATTTTCAGTAAATTATGGAAATTAGTCAGAAAATATGACAACTGGTATCCAAAGGAGTGACAATACAACAGGACCCTTTTGTATCTAGAACAACTGAACACATTTCTCCTTTTATGCACTGGCAATAAAATAAAAATGAACTCTACATAATATAGCCTACTAAAGAAACGGAAGTCGGTTTAAATTAAATTAAAACAATTACTTCCATACTGTTCTACTAATTCAGTCACAGTTTTAAAATATTTCAATGAAAAAACTACTTAAGACAAATTGCAAAAAGAAAGTTTCAGAACCTCAAAGGTATCTGCAGCAGTATTTGCTGACCAAGCTCACAGTTAGAAGTTAGACCACAGTGAATAAAGAAGACAAGAGAGTTTTTCAAAAGAAACTAGATTTAACTACATAAATGATCTGTTGCCAAACAAGATAAATAAATATTGAACAATTTTATTTTAAAGAAAGGATGATAGAGAAAATTTAGACCTAGGATGTTTCTCTAACAGAAGTTACATGCAGTGCTGATTTATAGAAATTTTCCTACTACCCAGAAAGGTCATAGTGATCACTTCAGTCAGCTAAAAGAATCATACTATATTTTTTTTTAAATTTCATAAGTTTGGGGGTTTTTGCTAACACTGCTTGGGATAATAATACCAAAATTGATTTTAGATAGAAGGTAAATCCCCAAGTAATGAATTATAAAGCCAATTGTCCATTTAGCTGTTGTGGGTTTTGTTTTTATGTACCTATGACTAAAACTTGGTATAGCTTAAGAAGACACCCTCCGGCATATAAAGAGTGAAGTAATGCAAGGTAAGGCAAATCATTTTAAGAATTAGACCTTTAAAGTAGGTCAGATGAATCACAGTTGTTGATCACTTCCACTGATTACTGACCTTCTCCAAAGATTATTTTAAGGGCAGCTGAAGGTAATTAGCTTAAACATTAATGTCTGAAAGATCATAGACCTCCACAGCACCAAAACAATCAGAATGGGGTCAGGTAATAGTGTGAAGACATAAATGCCTCTGCAGAAGGAAAAAAAAAAAAAAAAATCCAAGATAGCTTCCTTCAAGCTTTATGATTTGAAACTCTGCCTTCTGTTGGGGCCCAAGCAAATAGAAGTCCTAAATTACTAAAGAATCCAGTAACTCCAAAAATTTCTCTCTGTCCTCTTGCATAAGTAATTAAATAATCAAAGAAACATGAGAACAGCTATAGATGGTAATACCAAGGGGTCTCCTACTCAGGAGTCCTGTCTCCAACAGGGAAAGTAGTGGCAATAATGTGGGAACAAATATACAAATAAAGCAAACATACAATTTATTTCTCCTGTCATATCTTCCCGGCTTCCAGCAGTCTGCAGCCAAAATAGAAACAGTATCACTTCTCTGAAACAGGCATTATCTCTTTTGTTTACTCTTGGGTTTGCACTTTGTTACTTGTAGATAAGACCAGCAGAGTCCGTTGCAGCCCTCTAAAAGGAGGGGAGGACCTTCCCCTGCCTTGGAAACTACTCAGCATGGCCTTGAGAAAGAAGTGTCCAGAGGTGGAAAGGAGTGAGAAGAGGGGGTCTGCAAGGAGTGGGGTACCTGCATCACTTGCAGAGGCCATTGAAAGGGGCAGACCACAGCAGGACCACACAGGTGAAGGGTCCCTCTTCATGGGTACTGTAAGGAACTACACTGAGTTATCAGCAACTCATTGAACTGACTGAAACCAAACAAAAGAGGAAGTACCTTCCCCACAGAAGCAGAAAGAAGCAGTTTATAAGTTCATTTTGTGTATTCTTTCTGACCCAGTAACTTCAAGCATTCTTTATTAAAAAAAAAAAAACTTTTCTTAAATTTCAACAAAAGCTTGCTTTATTTTAGTCTTAAAATATTTTTTCTCTTTTTGAGGGATATCATTATAGTTCAAAGCTCTAGACATGCCTGCCTAGAAATTAAAGTCAAATAGGCACCAGGTACAACACTCAAAGTGGCTCTATTTTCATCTTTTGTTGTCTTTTCTCAGATGCTTTATCAATAAAGTAAAATCCCATGTGGCCAAGTGAAAGCACTGTAGAAGGCTTAAAGTTTGCCATATCTGTTTATTTAAAGTCTCATTAATAATCTTTCATTAACATAGATATTTCATAGAATTAGACTACATAAATTGATGAGCAGGTACAAGAAAACTGAATAGGAGAGTGTTCTGCATTTTAAAAGGCAGCTAAGTGTGCAGTTTTTATTATTTAAATTAAAATGTCAGTTTGCTCAAATTATAATAATGATTCCAAGTTCATAATGGAAAAATTGTATCAAGGCTGGGAACTGATAAAGAATGCTATAATCTTTCTAATTCACTCTACCAAATGCAATTAAAAGTTATTAGATTTCTAACTCTTCAGTCTCTGTATAAAACATTATTCTGGTAGAAAATTAAACACTGAACTACAATCTACTTTCTTTTTTATGAGAAAAACATACTGAACAAATTTACCCAAACCATCAGAGTACAAGATGTACTGCATTTTAGGAAATTCATTTCCATGCACTGGAAAACTAAAATCCATAGAGACCCACAGCAGCATGACTTCAGTAGTGATAAGTGACAGCTATCATCAAGATAGTGGAATTCAGGAGTGGCCAATGAGATCTCAGTATAAGTCTACAGGTTCCATTAATTTTTAATAGAAATTATGTGTGTGCTTTAATAACATTTATTCATTAATCTGATAGGTTTGCCATGAATACAGAACAGGCAGGAATTATACAGTACACATACAGCCCTTATTTGCTTCCAAGGTTGCAGATGAGGATGAGCTAATGAATAATAGAAACCTTCACTGTCAACTATGCTATTTTTTTTCATTTATTTTACTGACATAAAGTGGGACAAAAAACAATCATCAGTTATTAAGTTTTTGCTAGTACTGGCTCCAACTACTTTACAGTTTTGAAAGAACTTCTTATCAGGAGCATATGTAACCAGTGCTATGTGGTCTTCACTGCCTGCCTGTGGCTTTTCAAAAACACTTTCAGATGTTGGGTTTAATTCAATAAATCCTACATGTTCAGCGCTCACTTATCTGATACAGAAAAGTAAAGAGGAAAATTGATTTCTTAAATTGCTGATGTGAACTCCTTCCTTATGTGTCTCCAATTTCTGTCTTTTTCTACACCTTAGTAATATCGCACTTTTGTGGTTATAACACATCAGTATTACCTTTTAACTTCTTAATGACCAATAACCTTTATTGGCTAAAATTGCCCATTTCCATGGCAAATACTCCAGAATGAGAAAGCTGTCACAGCAGCTGTGGTACTGTTTGAAATGGTGAAGAAAGCCTCGCTGCCATGTCCCCTTTCCTAATCTCACAGTGCTCCAGGGCACTAGGACTTCCACTGTATGCCAACAAGTCTTGCTGGGTGTATGGACACTGCTAGATAACTGCTTAGCCCAAGTCCACAGCAAGGTCCTGGTCCCTCAGAGTCCCCCTTGCATAAGTGTCGTTTTGCTTCCAAACTCTTGCAGTTACCCACTGTGATTTATCTGAGATAAAAATAAACAAAGATGCAGTTCTGGAAACAATTCATTTCAGGGATCACACCCAAACAGTAGCATGGGTGAGTCCACATCAGATTTGGGACTCTCAGCTCTGTACAGTTACTCAAACATTATCCCAGGTGGCTTTATGTCTTCAAACTTTCTCACATGTAGCAGATAACGCAACATATGTCTTTAGCCTCATAATCTCAAAACACAGCTCTGCTAGGCTACAAAACTGCCCTCACTACAAACCTAAAAATTAATTAACCCACGCATACAATGTCAAGAGTAAACACAGGGCCAATTGCTGTGCTGTGAAGATAACAGCCAGTCTGCTCTGAAGGGACAAGGTCTGAGCAGTGTGGACACGAGCCATGCTGCACCTCTAAGGCCTGGCGTCTGGGATCCAGTCTCTGCAACAAAGGCATTTAGTAGCAGAGCTGTAAAACATGTTGCTCTGGACATAGTAGCCCATATCCTTCAGCTGGAGTTGGCAATACAAAACACTGGTGTTTCCCTAGGTCCCAGCAGAGGGAACAGCCTTCCACTACTGGTGCCTTTCCAAGCCAGTCAATTCACCAGAAGTGTCAGCAGCAGATATGGAAGATCTTGTTTACAACCTGATAACCGTTGTACAGCTATAACTAGATCTATATTGTGCACAACAAAATTGGATTTCAATGTGGTATCTGTGTATATGATGATTCAATCAATGGTTTATTGATTATGAATTATTCTTCAAGACTTGTATCTTTCAGCCACTGAGATGGATGTACACAGTGGGGGAATTCAAATTGCATGAAAAAAACAACATAAATCTGAAATTCTGTAACTTTCGAGTGCTCAGCAGCCAAAGGAATATTTTTTTTGTAGGGCAATGCACAGGTAGGTTTTGTGACTGTCTTTCAGTTAAATATGAGCTTTAATCTGGTTCTATTTTTAGGATATACAGAGCCTGTCTTCACATAGATATACAACTATCTATATATAAAGTTGCATAGATAGATATGTACATAGAAAGTATGCGTACAGCTACTTTTGCTTCACACATATACAGCATCTTCCTGATTTTATTTTGGGAAATTATTTATTCTAGTGATAAAGTAATAGAGACTGGAAGATATGCAAAGAGTTATATATACTTAAGAAATAATGTCAGACTACTTTTTTATTCTTCTAGAAAGTGATTATTTTCTGATCTCCATAATGCATCTTAGTCACTTATTCAAACTTACAGCACAATGATGCCAAGGTCAGATTTGCTCATTCCATAATGTTTAGCCAGCTCGTTAGTATTGGGAAGTCAGAAAAACGAAGTCATGAGCAATCTCTCTTATTCCTCCTAAGGTGACTGGGACGTGACTGCATTTTGAAAACCTATTCTGATAAACTGTTGTTCTGATTAACTTGGTGGAATTGTAAGGCTAGAAACATGTGGGAGAGGGCTTTCTGAAAAGATCCAGACTCAGAAAAATAAGATTGCTAGTTTTACTTAGAACAAAACTAAAAAACTTACCAAGATCTAGGTAGATGCCTGGAACAAATGAGTTGAGAAAAAACATAAGAATGACACATCCCAGCACAGCCAGGCATTTGATGAGAAGAATTTTGTCTGTTATTCTATGCTGTAGACAAGGAGAAAAAAAATAATAACTCTATTAAAGAAGGAGCTATCTATTATAGTTCACTAAAAGCATGTGTAAAGTGCAAACTTTTATTCCTGTACTGTATATTCCTCTTCAGCATAAAAGACAGTAATATTTAAATTGAAGTATTTCATGCATGCCTATAAAAAAACATGAATGGCTCATTTTAGTGGCCCATCTATGAGAGATACAAGTAGCTAACATCTGCTCCATATGCATACAGCTGAGTTCAGCTGCCTCCACCACAACTTCACTTCAGAAGCAGAAGTAGGGTTGAAATGCAATTCCTACGAGAGGGGGCACTCAGGAAACTCTGTTTTCATGATCCTGGACAAAATCACTCTTTTTCACATGTATGTATAACCTATAACCTCGCCTAGAGGTCAGATCTTTCATACCTCCTGTACAACTCTCATGGACATGCCAAGCCCATAATCCCTATGCAGCTTCTACACTCCTGTGCCCAGCTGCTGCACCACTGTGCTGAGCTCCTCATGCTCTCACTCTGAGACCCAGCACTTTCCATCATGACTCTGATCTCACTTTTGCCACCAACCCAGGAAATCACCTTCTCCCAGCATGAGTTCCTCTCTTGTTTCCAGTCTCTTCCACATACGTTAAAGCTCCACTAGAGTACAAGTAAATATCAGTTCTTCAAAAAGGTTTTCTTTTATGCAATGCCTTGAAAAAGGTGTAAAACCTAATAAGAAATCCTGTTGGTGTTGTTCTGTTTGTGTGACATGCAGGACAGTCAAGTCTCAGTCAAGGACCTGAGCAAACAAACACAGACCTGGATTCCTTAGCGATGCCAGTGAGGCAGAGAGGTTATGACATTTAAACAATTAAACTGAGGTAAAATTAATCAGAGTCTACTTCTCATCAGACCCACTTTCAGCATAAAGACTTAGGCAGTATTACTGTGTGCACAAAAAAGAAAACAGAATTTATCCAAGTGGTTTATCCCTACTTGAATAATGAGGCAGGTTTGTCACAGACAGTGTAGCAAACTTGAGTCAGTATTCTGTGCGTCAGCAGGAGTGTACTGTATCATCATGCATCACGGTTATTAACAACCTACTGATACCTTCTGAGTCTTTCTTGACCATTGATTAGAAGTTCAAGAAAACAGTGCTGAATCATTTATTAATCCTTTAAATTATATTTTTTCTAAGAAACAAAAGTATACGATTTCACAAAAACCTCACAATGTGGTTCAGTAACCCCATCCCACTGAGCAGCCAGTCAGCCTGACTTCCAGCTTTTCTGCTATCATAACAGTTATTAAATTTTCATTAGATATAAAGCACTCTCTCTGTATAAAGGCACAGGTTTGCTTAAACGGATACTGAGAAAAGCTGTCTTCTACTTACTTTTTTCTGGAGTTCCTGTATATTTGTTTCCCAGTTCTTATCTTCTTGTGAAATTTGTCTGGAAGAAAATGACATCTGCTTATTTTCCGGAGTGAAATTAGAGCTCTGCCAAGAGCATTGGAATAAATCCCTCTCATCACAAGTAGATTACCCTCTCCCCCCATACAGAGTAACTCATGCCACAAAGGAGCCGTGGCCTTCTTGTGGTCAGAGCACTCAATTAGGGCTCAACTTCTGTAGCATGCTCCACTAATACACAAAACCTTCAGTTCATGAAGTGTGCTACAGGCTTGGAAGGAGCTAGTCTCCAGAGTATGGACCTCAGTATAGAGTTTGGCTATATGCACTATGTAGTCTCCTTAATATTTTCAGGAGTTGACGTATGCTCTGCCGCGATAAAACAAGGGTCATGTGCTAGTGTCAAGAAGTCAGAATACATATATTTTACATTTGCATTTTATAATGAAGTTTTTAAGATCCAAATAACTTCATCATGTTATCAGCATAGTCAGTCCTCCAGTAAAAAGCCTTGGGGTTTGCAGTTCAGGAGAGCTGTTGTTAATGTTAATGAACTTCTACATTGCTGTAAATGTACTGTGCTAGAGGAATCCTGATTTTCAAGATTAAATATACAATTTTTATTTATACTTCAGATATGTCTTCTGTGGAGTGTCATAAAGTGTAATAATCCACTATGATCTTTCAAAAAGGATATGATTTTAACAGCCATTTTTGTCATATCATCACTCCATTCAAAGTTCACAATATCAGCAAATATTATATAAACTATCATCTTATTACTAGAAGTAAGTTTAAGAAATCATATAGTTATGTATCTTTGTCCATACTGCCTGTTTAATGTGTTTATTAATGAAAATTAATTATTTCTGTTTCACTTTAGTTTAGTCAATTCACTTTCAGAGTATTTATCACTGCTATTCTCAGTCATCAAATTTCATAGCACAACAGTTGTTTTTGCTGGAACATAAACGTAATAAGGTTAGCATTTGTCTTAGTCCTAGTTTATAAAAAAATATTCTTTTCTATACATAAAGTTGATTATGCCTATATTCAGGTTCATACTGAAAAATTTATTATGAAACAATTTTAAAATGCTACGATTTACTGGTTATATATTTTTCAAACTCAACAATTCACAGAAGAACACTTGCATTTTTCAGTAAAAAGCAAAATATAGCATTTTGCTACACTGAAGCTACTATTGCAAGGAAAAATTTAATGATTATTTGTGATCTTTTAAACAAAATACTACCTGAAATTTCTAGGCCTTGAAATTTGAGTCATATTGACATACATTTTCCAGGCCTTACACATCGGTTTTATCCTAAAATACTTTGTGTTCTACTGAGGCTGAAGGTGGCTTTTCATATCTGACCCCAACACCCATCTGATCAAGAGACAAGTAAGAATATAGGTCTCATCCTAGAGAATATCCCTGAAAGTCTTCACTTTCAGATCTGCCTAAAATGACTAGTGGTGAGCCCTTGGCTCATTGACTAAACAGAAATATTACCCCTGACGTTAACAAAGCCACACTATCATTCCTGGCTGTAGACTGAGGTGAGCAGAAGCTCCCTGCCAGTCCAAAAATCTGCCTATACTTACAGCTTGTGCCCACCAAGGGATGAAGAGGGAAGGTGGGACATACCAGTCCCTGCTCACCTGTGAAATGTCCTGAGCTTCTTCCTCAGGATCATCTCCAGGGTCAGCACCTTCTGCATCAAGAGGCATTTCACGGCAGTCTCCTCTCTGCTGGCAGGGTTAATGCGCTGTGCAGTCAGTCTCCAAACATAAATCTCATGTTTCAGCTCTAAAAAGAAGTGAAACCACTAATCTTAAAGCAGGTATAATGCATGCCAAACCAGATGCACAAAATACGTGTAACGTGTCCTGGACTCAAAGCTGTTAAAATAATAGGAATGGTTTCCCAACAGTTTTCCGCTTAGGAAGCTGCTTTTACCATTCATTTTACAGAGCTGAAGGGAATAAAAAATAAATAGAAACTTTTCAAAAATCTAACTAAATTAATCTCAAAGTCCTTTTCCAAAGAGGAAGAAGTCTTGTCTTCAAACACTTGCAAATGCCTTCCACAAGCTTTAGTGCTAAGGTTGTATCACATTCATTCTTCATCAGAAAATAAATGGCCAATATACATTATTTAGCTGTTAATAAGATACCAGTCACTTTGTGGGTAGGAATTACAGCAACCGTTCCTTCACTGCATTCAAAATGGACAACATATTTCCTCTATGTTCATACAAGCAATTACATCAATGTAAGGCTAAACTGAAATTTGGCACTGTCTTATGGAATACTGTTTAATACCATTTTAAAGGTTTCCTAGGAGGACTTAATTCCCAGGCACTGGAAATATATGTAAACACAGCTACCAGCACGCAAACCTGAATGATACCTGATCCTGTGTAAGTTCAGTCAGACTGGCTAACACTTGAAATCAGTCTCCAAAATCCTGTCAGAATTTTCAACACTTTTTTATTTATTTTCTTCCAGTATTGTCAAGGCTTTGGAGAATGACCTAAAAGCATATATTCCTGTTCAGGAAGGACCTTAGACTGAGCATGCCAAAAAAAACTTTGGATTTTCTGAGAATTCACTAAAGAAATAAAAATTGAATACTCATTCAGAAACTGTCTGCACAAATGCTTCCTGGTGAAACAACAGGATGTTTCCTCACCCTTCTTTTCTGTTCCCCTCAAATTTCATGTTGTTTAAGACAACATGTCAAGAATTCAAGGCTTTATATCTTAAGATACCTGTTCAATCAACTACGTGGTTTTAGTGTAAGAAATAGATAGGGAAGTCTCTGCACAATATATACAGACTATAAGCATTATTTATTTAACATTATATAGCAAAATAAGAAATATTTAAACACATTTTTATGTAGACAGTGATACATTTGCTGTTGCAAATCCCTAGTGATTCATTGTGTTTAATATCAAAGAGAGCACTAAATGTGTTTAATCCCCCCTTCCTCTGTGACCAAGTATTTACAGTGATAATAGAGAATGAATCACGTAAAGATTGACCATAAGAGGGAATTAGAGTTGACAGAAGTCAAACACATAAGATTAGAAGTAAGTTTATCCAGAGCCATTATACCTTGCCTGCATAACTGAAACAAAAAAGGGATCTGAACAGCAATTAACTCACATTTTTTTTATGGTTCACATCTATAAATCAGCACACGATTTACAAGCCATCAAAATGGTAATCTTTGTTGGGCTTTACTATGCAAGACCAGAAATGTAAATTCACACTGTCTAAAGCCCAATGCCTATCCCAGGTTATTAACCAACCAGTGCTCAGTTAAAGCTATTCTTTCAAGAAGAGATTCATATCTGAATCTCAAATACCAAAGAGTTGTAGAATCTACCACTTTCCTTTGTAATATGTTTGGTGATTCTTGTCAGAATCATAATCTGACACTAAATTATATTAAAACATGGATATGTTCTGCTTATCAAAGGATCTACATGACTTTGCACAGAGACTCTGTCCTGGCCATCATTTAATTTTCCATCAACATTTGTGACATACACAACTCTATCAGCAGTGATTTTCCATTCTCTTCCAGAATAGAAAAAAGAAAGTGATAGAGCCAAAGACCACAGCTGCTCTGCTTCTCACGACAGAATGATGGGAGCTGTGTAAAATACTCCTATTTTAAAGCCCAGAAAAGGCAGCATTTTTTGTTTAATAATATGGCAAGATTGAATTTTAAGTCTTTGAATTTGCAATTGGACTGTAGCTTTGAAAGTGTCTCTCACCATCACTCCAAGAGAAAGTATGAATTTTGTCTTTTTCTCTGGCAAATGCTTACAGAGTATGATTATCCAGTTTGCTATCCTGTTTTCCAATAGCTTGTCTTTGCTGCAACACATTTTCTGATCATGTCTGTTATTCCTGTCACAGGATTTCCCCTTCTCCTTTCCAAGTGAAATTTCACCAAGGGTTTTCCCTATGAAGGAAAGTTGAATATTTCATCAGCCAACCAAGATGCAAATCTCCAGCAGGTATTTTCATACAAAGAGTCTTTATCTTCTCTCCTTCAGAAAGGGGCAGCTAACATCACTGTATCTGTGCCACAAACAAACTCATAGAGCAGAGAGCACTATAACTTGCATTGCACATTCCTGATCCATGTTTGAAGTGCTGTGGGGCTAATCTCCACGTTCAGCAAGGTCAGCCTGGTGCTTTCTGGTCTATGATAAAAAATATACATGTTTTCACATGATTTTGATCTTGCTTTTATATACAGCAAGTGTGCGCTTGATTGTTCAGTTGTCAGTTTTCTAAACATACCAAGACTGTGGACATTCAACCTGCTGTGGAATTTACTTCAGAGCAAAATGTCCTTTGAAAATCAAAACAGTCAACACATCTTTTATACTGCAACTTGCAGTAATAATCTGTGAAGAGGTTTTCTAGGTCATCCCACAGAATGTTTCTCCTATTTCTCTTTCATCCATACCTTTATTGTAACAGTCCAGTATGACTTCAGGTGATACATATGTATTAACAGCAGGTTTTGTTTGGAAGGAAATATTATGGAGGACAGTAAGAACACTTAACCCAGCCAATCTTTAGGCCTTTCTATGCTTTGCCAATTTCAGGTCTGCAAACCCATTTAGGCAGTAACCTCCAGAGTTTGGTAACATCTGATACTTTATGATATACTATGTTACACATCATGGACAAGGGCTTAATGCAACTGCAGAGTCTTACCAACCACTTTGAAATTATGGCTAAGGCAGCATAAATGCAGCATTTGGCTGCCCCTGAATGGGAAGGTCTCACACCCCATTTCCCAGTGCCTATAAGTTCTTATCCCCTTCTCAGATGGGATTTAATGGTCACATTGCACCAGAGCAAGCCACTCCACTCACTTGTCCAACAAAACCCAATCTGTAGGGTTTTTGCAGGGTTAGTTTTATGGTGGATCAGTTTACTAAACAATTCATCATATCATTGTTAGGCCTATTTCTAATAATTGAAGTGGTATGTGTATGTGGCATGTACTTTTCATGACAGTTTATCATTAAAGCAAGTAAATTAACATTTAACTGCAACAGTAGCAGCAGTAGTTAAAATAATACAAGCAAGGCAAAGTTTAGTATTCAGTGATATGGAGTAAAAAAAGATAGGAGAGCGTCAGCTCAGTCAGGGAATTATTATATTAAAATCAGCCCATTATTATATTAAAATCTTTGTGAACATGGTACATTCATAAAGGCCGCAAGGCACCACAGCAATATACCAGCATTATTATTTCACAAGATTTTTCTTTTTTGTTTTCTTATTTTTATTTCCCAGAAAGTCCATTTCCAACAAGAAAATAATAATTCTTGGCTTAGTTCTAGGATCAAATAAGTGATCAACAAACGTGTAAACTCTATGCTGCTAGTCTGTTCTGGTTTTGTCATTTATCATATTTTACCATGGAGACCTCAGATAAGGTGTCCTGGACCCACCGAATTTAACGGAGTTTCAGATACTGGCCTGAACTATGATATCTTAGAAAACATTTTCTGCATTTTCTAAAACTTTAAATTTAATTTTAAAATGCATATTCTTTCTGCAGTCTGACAATTAATAGATTGATTTTTCACTTAATCACAAATTCCCTCCTACCTGACTGCCAATAATAAAGAAGACATCCTCAAAACTGAGTGTAATTAATTACCAGTCTCGGAATTTGAAGAGGCCAATGTCATTAATTGAAGATACTCAGAAGAGAATGACCAACCTTGATGAGATTATAAAAATTACCATAAAATGGCAATTTTTAACTTGCAAGTGCACTAAATACATTAACTACCTTTATGCAGGTAACACGAATTTGCATTGTTGGCTGTGACTAACAACGTGCAAAGCATATTCCTCTGAATGTGTTTCTTTCTCCACGTGCTACTGTGGCTTAACTTTTTTCAGTAAGGCAATTATTTCTCTTAGCTAACTTTTCAGAACAAGAATACTTCTGTTTAAATGTTAACTGAATAGCAAATTAAGTGCCGTGAATTATAGGTTAATCTAGTAATAGTAATATATATATGTATCTTTTAGTATCTTTTTAATCCCCGATATTATATAATTAAACCTCTAAAACAGTTAGTAAGTTTTATCTCCATTTAAAAAGCACAGAAACTAAGTCAGAAAGGTGAAACCCAGATGCAGCAAGAATTAACCTCAAGACATATTCGAGCTCAACAACTTATGCTTCTCCTGGGAGACAAGCATACGCTTCTAATTCTGAAAAGAAAATGCCTATAATGACCTTGCCTTTATTCCTTTGACTAGTCACACTTTATTAATCCCAGATAAAGATAAGCAGAAGCACAAATACTGCAGGGTCTTCCAAACTGCAATAAAACACACTTCACCTTATTCAGCTAAATATTTGCAAAGGAGGGCAAGAAATGTGCAAGAAATCTGCACAACATTGCAAAAAGCAATATGGAGCGTTTATATAAGCTTTTCAACTCAAAATCCGACAGCTGGGGCCTCACTTGTTCACTGAGGCACCTAATGTCAGTTCAGATGCCCAGCATCGGATTCCATCCATGGCACAGGACTTACAGGGCTTCTTTGTCCCTCCAGCAAAGCAGCTGGAGTCCAGGCAGAAATCTACAAAGCAGCTACACACCTAAGTCATCTCCCAGGAGTTTTCTTCTGGGCAAGCTGGGGCAGGCTGCAGCAGCCCCAGGAGTTAGGCTGTTCAGAATTACAGAATCACAGAACGTTAGGGAT
>NW_010180870.1:0-14640 GCF_000695765.1 Mesitornis unicolor
TAGCTCCATTCACCACAGCTCTCTGTGCTCCTCCATCCAGCCAGTTTTTAACCCAGCAAAGGCTTGGCTACTCTAAAAAGAGAAAACTCACCAAATTTTACAAAAAGCACACCGGTAGTGGAAACAGTCTTTCTGCCATTGGTTGCGACGCACTGGAAGTAGCCGGTGTCCGTGGTGTCCAGGTTCCTGATCCGCAGCCGAGAGCCGTAGCTGGTGGCCCGGAAGGAGATCCTGCGGGGCTCCTGGACAACCGGAGCGTCGTTCTTCAGCCACCGCACTGTGGGAGGAGGATTGCCAGAGACCTTGCAGTGCAGCTCCGCGGTCTGCCCAAGGGTGGTGGTGATGTTATTCATCGGCTCGTCAAGCGTCAAAAAGTAATCTGTTAGGTTAAAAAGGGGAGGAAAAAAAGGGTGAATAAAGAAACCCATTAAAGACAGGTCATGCTTGTCTTTGAAAGGGAAGCAAGGGAACTGGTTATCAGGTTTAGTAGAAAATGATACCACTTCTTCATTGATGTTTCAGGTACCACAGTTTTGCATGGTAATAAAAGGAACAAATTTTGGACTTTCCATTGCACTACAGTAATGTATTTCTTGAAAATTTCTCTTCCTTCATACACCCACAGATTCACTCTACTTTCTCAACATCATCCTATTTGGCTTTATTCAACACAGAAGACGACGGTAAGTAACACTGCTTCTCTTTTTTCTTTCAGTTTTCCTTTCTGCTAAGGAATAAGCTTGAAAAACACGTAGCAGAAAGCCAGCTGCTCATTTTGATGCCTCTGCCCACGCAGACCTCCCCCTGCTCGTGTCAGGACCCACAAAACATAGGAATATATCAAATTAATCACTCAGAAGTTAAGATGCAGACAGTACGTTGTCAATGATTTTGTAAGCACTAACTGCATGGATGAGGAATAAGCATCATATCTAGGAGATGAAGGCTATTTTCCTCACTCAGTATTTACCTCGCCAAGAGTACTAAAGTTTCTCTTAAATCTGAAACAGGTCTCATGATCGGTGCAAGCAGAAGATCAAGAATTCTTTTGTTAAGACAGAGAATGGTACATGAAAATTTAGCAAAATTAATCTCTTCTAATCCATTCGGGAGCACTGCCTTCTCTTGTCAAGTGCTATTTCATCCTGCATCATTCAGGAAGAGGACTCTTTCTCGTTAACTGTATTCAACACTTAATTAAATCCTTTAAAGGCAGAGTGCAAGATGGATTGGGTATGGGGAATGGAATACGCGGGCTTTCATCTCTGTGTCACAGGTTCACATCGAACAGTGGTCATTAGTGGCCAAACCCCATTAGCATCCGCTGGCCGCCTCAGCGGGGCGGCCAAAAAATGAGAAACCCAGAGGCTGCTCCCTGCTCCTGCGCATTCAGAGCCAAGCCGGGAGGTCAAGAAAAGCCTCTGGGGAAGTCAAGTTGGGCTATGCTGCTTGCGCTCCACCGCTCCCAGGTACATGTGCCCTTAACTCCAGGAATAAGCCTGCCTAAAAGTATGGAAAATATCTGCAGTGTATATAGAAACAGCTTCTACTTGCCTAATAATTATTTTAATCATGTCTTCACTAGCTACTCCGTCAAGTTTTGAGTATATCGATATCTCTTTCCTTGGTATTTAATCTGTTTAGCAATTATGCTCTTAACCCTCACAGCAGATTATACGAGATGTCCCCATTCTCACTGGGTCCCAAGGAGCCTTTGGGATAAACATTTAACACAGAGGAAGTGCCCATGCTTATTTTTTTTATCACTGATCGATTCGCCTTTTTGCATGCAGGTTTGAAACAGTGCAAAATACAACTGTTAGCTACCTAATTGGTTAGGAAATCTGTGCATGGGGTAAAAAGGGCAGAGATCCCGGCCTTTTGGCTCTCCAGAGCCGTTTCCGCATGCTCCATTGCAAGACCAGGAATGTTTCTGCCTCACTATCTTAATAACCTCACCGCGAAGCATAACCAAAGTCAGCACACGTATTCTTGGGTTCGCTCCACAATCTGGGTTTAATAAAATGGCACTAATAGCATGGAGCTGGATAACCGCAGTTAATTATCCAATGTAACATTGCTATACCACAGTCATTTATATAATTTCTGATAACATTTCAAAGACTGCTTCAGATGTCTACGGTACAGCACAGTAAGAGAACAGAACGGCCTCATCCTGTGACAGTCTTGCTGGCAAATAACATGATAAATATAATATTTTAGAGGTCCTACGGTATACAGGAGAGGCGAATAAAGGCGTAAGGATGTCGGGTAGGTTTCCAAAGGCTGGATTTTGAAGTATTGGTAGCAACATTAAGTCAGCGAGAAAGCATGGCTGTAGTGCAAGAGCTGTGGTGTAACTTCTCCACAGGTACAAACAGAAACAGCCTCCCAGCACCAGGAGCTTCTGACTCCTCTCAGCACGTTCACGTTCCTCCATGAGCTGCTACAGAGACACTAAAACAAAACGCATCTGTTAAATTCAGCTTAGTCCTCAAATCCCTAAGTTTTATATCCAAATCATAAATCAGAGCAAGCAGATCACCTGAGATGAGATTTAAACAGGGTATGCCTCAAGCAATTGGAAGCTTCATGACAAGACCTGTCTCAAAAAGAAAGCAATTCTGTAATTGAAAATGAGCTGAAGGTCTAACAGCGCTTCCAAAACACCTTGGACCATCAAAGCCCATCAAATCTCCAAGGCTACTGCCACCACCCTCTCCCTTTAATAACAACTCCCTTTAATAACAACTATGCAAAGAACATATGAAGAAGCTCCGGCCTGTGGCCAGGTTTCTGTCCAGGTCACTCCCCTCAGCCACCCCCTGGTGCCACCACCTTTAACATCTCCTCCTTCTGGGACTAAAGGTCAAGGAAAAAGGGGGTAAATCCTCCCTGTGTGCTTCCAGCAGGAGGCAAATAGAGCTGAGGAACTGGGGGTGAAGCTCCTGCTTGCACTCACGATGAAGACACCGCATTGCATGGCCATGGTCTTACAGCGCACCACGTTTTACCACATTTAATTTGATGGTCAAGGAGCTCCCCAGATGCCCAAATAAAGACCTAAAGAGTAATTTCTTAGAAACACGATGGTTCTTCTGTACAAAGTAATTACCACGCTTCTGAGAATTAACCAGTCTGGTGGCACTGGCCACTGGAAAATCTGAGTTTTCACCCTGGCTCGGAGCAGCCTTGGGTGAATCACTTCAGTTGTGATTTTTCGAAGAGCCAAAGGGAAGTAGACACCCAAAGCCAATCAAAGCTCACAGGGGATTTGTGCAACTAAGTCCTTTTAAAAACAGCCCTAAACCTTTTGGCACAATCTCTCCAGCTATAAAGTGAGGATAATAATCCCTCTTACATCATGGGCAGGCTGTTATGTACATTAATGAGATAATGCTCGTAAAGCACTTTGAAGGTGAAAAGTGCTACGCTGGGATAAGCACTGTTGTTACATTTCAAGTCAAATCTCGGGGTTTCAAGAGCATAACAAAAGCTGGTCCGTATTTTAGAGTAGCACTCTATAAAAACATTGTGGAAACGTTTTAATTTACAGAAGGATGGAAGAATGGCCTGAAAAAGTTCTAAATAAAATCTAGCCCACCTATAATTTAATAATAGTCAGCCTGATTTTTTTTTAATTTGTAAAAACAATTTACTGCTGGGCCCAGACCCTGAATGCCAAGTTTTTGCTCACAGAGATTTTTTTTTTAATGGCTGAGTTATAAACCCTTGAAAAATGCTGACAGCCCCTTTACTATAGCAGCACTAGTGGGTGCCCTGTAATGAACTTTTAAATGACTTGAGATAATATCTGGAAAGCCAAGCCTGAAATATATTTCTGGGTTTGAGCTGCTGCCAACGCAAACACAACACATCATAAGTCATCTTCATGATTCTAGGCGCATAAATTGGAGACACTGCATATAAAATCCAAATATTGGGTATCCTTCATGGCCAAACTTTTTGCTGGTTTGATGTTACAGAACAGCAACAGCTGCGCGAGGACGAAACGGAGGGCATTGCGTGTCTCCAAAGAATAAAAGTGTGTGTATTTCCACAGCTACGTCTTGACATTGTTAAATAGGAGCCTGCCCGGTCGTAATAAATCCCAAATTCGACCACTTTTAAGTGGAACCCAGGTGGCTTTCAAAATAAAAGCTCGTCCTCTCCGGCCAAGGAATGTTAATCCTCTCTGTGACCACATGGTTACTCTATCTTAAATTACCAAAGGCACATCTTAGGGCAGTAACACCCTCTTTGCTCGAAGGAGGATTTTGCTGGCCACAGCGAAACCTTTTTTCCCCCAAGCACTGTGTGTGCTATGTGTTTCTGATTTCACTCAGTGTTTAAAGCACAATGGGGATGCAGGATTAGACCCAAAAATGTTTATGAGAAGAATTGCTGTTTCATTTATCCTTTTCTTTATGCCTTTCTGATCTTGCAGAATATTCAAAGAAAAGCTAAAATTAAAGTCTCCATTCGAGCCATTGCAAGCCTGAAAACAGCTTTAACCCAGGTGCAACAGAGGGGCTGGTGTACCAAGTTACTTCTCTTTATAGACCTGTATTACCACACACACAAACATCTCCAAATTTTTTCTCAAGCAAACCTACAGCTGTGGGGGCACCATTTCCAGCTGCTGAACTGGAGAGCAAGTTTAATTCTGGGTTGGAAAGTCCAAATCTGTGTTGCAGCATGTAAAGCAACGACCAGACTCGGGTGGATAAAGCAGTCTCACAGACTGCTTATTGCATTCTTCTTTTTGCACCTAAAGGTTTAGCAGCTCACCGGCTCTTTGGCATAGCATACACTGGCAGAAAGAAATGCACAAAGTGTCTCAGAAAATCTTTCTGCTGGCCCAGCAAGAATTTGACTCTATGGCAAATTACAGCTTAAAAAACATAAAACCAAATGTGGACAAAACCCAGTGGATGAAGGCCTCGGTTTGGCCTCAGAACTTTGGCCCCAGTTCTTTAGAGATTTCCAGATTTTTGTTTGAAACCACTGGATGTGATTTTCATTCACTCATCCATTGGATTCTCCATGTTAGTCCAATCTGATGCTACTTGGATGTGCCCCATACTCACATGTACTGGCACCACCATTGAGCTCAGATCATCGGAAATTTTCTATATGGAATCGGTCTCTTTGGAGAAAGTCAACAACGTGGAGCCCATCCGGCCCCAAGATGCTGGAAGGGTTTTCTGGTTGTTCCATGTGTCAAATCAACTTGAGTTTTAACCTATTTTGTTTCAGCTACAGAAGGAACCAGCAGGATCTCTCACTGAAGTGTGGTCGCAGACAGGAGATATACTTCTCAGTTGGAAAAAGGGTTAACTATCGATGGCATGATGTGCCCATAACTCGCAAAGGAAGACAACTCCTGGCAGGTCCAATCTGTTGGTCTGATCAACAGATCCGTGTTATTAAAAGGGGAAAAAAGAAGATTCCTGACTGGAATTTCACTTATTTTAAATGAATAAAAGTAGAGGAATGACAGTGGGAGGGAAGAGATACCGCACTCAACTGATGATTTGGTGACCCATATGAGGAATCTCAGAGTTAAAGAAGTCCAGACAACCATGCAGAAATATTCAACGTCAACTGTCTTGGGACAAAAGGAAATACTCCGCTGCCTTTGCTTGTCCAGCTTATTCACAAACGAGTTTCCTCAGCGATGCGTATGTGCAAGACTCAGTTTGGGATACACATTGCAGCTGTGTGGTGGGTTTTCTCTCCCCATACACCATCTATAGGATTTAGTGCCACCCAAGGATAATTTACTGAACTGGAAGAGGCTGACCATTGCCCGAGGCTTTACGGCTTTCCAGCAGTCCACAGGTGACATCCACTGGATTTGGGATTCTCAGAATTAATTGCTACTTTCTGATAATTAGCAGCTTACAAATTGCCCTGGGCCATAGAGGAGGGAGGGCTTGTGGAGGGAAACCAGAGCCTGTGGATGTCCAAAAAGTTACCTGGGGCTGAGCACCCGAATCCCATTGCTTTTGGATAGGAACTGGACAACTCACTGCCCTTCAGGCCTACGTGAATTCTTAATACGCATTTGAGAGTTCACATCTGCCTCTCCTTTCATGAGCCAACTTTCAGGTTTAAGGACAGATGTCTTGGTGGTAGCTTTGACGCTCTAATCCGGCAAGGGGAAATGAAGCTTTTCTTTACTCAGGAACCAGTTTTATAGCACAAGTAGGAAGCCTCTAAAGTTTATCACAGAAAAAGTGATTTGGGATAGGTAAACAAATGTCCACATCCAGCTATAAACCCAACTACTGAAAACCATCAAGGGATTTTGTTGTCACTTTAGAAGCCGCTCTGCAGTAAAGAGCTGCGTACAAAAACTCAAGCTATTAAAGGAAGGGTGTAGAGAAAGGTATGTGCCTCAAGATTAATGCTGCAGAGTCAAAGAAAAGCTGTTATTTTTGACATTTTGACATAGCATCACTTTAGGATCTGGTTCTTATTAGCCCTTTCTGTGCCTTTTAGAGGTCTATTTTTTTTAAACCAAAAATGTCAGGAAATTTGGAACAGAAACTTACAATAAAACACGTCCCTTGACCCTCTGATCTATCAATCTTTCAAATAAACAAAGATAGCTGGATGAGCCAGGAAAAGGTTATTATATATAGTTACCTTATGTATAATGGTCAGATGTTCACTGCACGCACTGAGGTGATATAAAAAATCCAATATACGTGAAGCGTTTTGCGAAAGATTTTTGCCACGCACGCCCAACGTTACTCGGGGTGGTTTCTTTCCTAGGTTGCATTCTGTGACCTTCAGATTTCACACCCTGTATTATTTATAAATGAGACATTCAAGGAACACAAATTCTCAAATAAAAATGTACACGCCGTCAGTGGAAAAGCAAACAAAAGGAGCTAATGTACTGTGGCTAAAAAAATTTTAAAACAAAGTAGCAGTAATTTACTGCCTCGCTTCTAACAGGACCCCACAAAGAGACTCAGAACCCTGAGTCCCATCAAGAGAGCTTGATTTACCGAATATCCCCCAGATAATCAAGGAAAATAAAAAGGTAAATTGTGCATGAATGTGAAAGCTGTAATTCTTCCCCTTTCACCCTGCATATCAAATTCACATCCCGTGATTTCAAATGAAAATCTGGAAATCTCTAAAGAACTGGGGCCAAAGTCAGGAGGCCTTGATCTGCCGGGTTTTGTCCTCGTTTGGTTTTGTTTCTGTTTTTTAAGCTGTAGTTTGCCATAGAGACAAATTCTTCCTGGGACCAGGAAAGATTTTCCCTATAAAACTCGTAGCCAGGGTATTTTCCTGCCTGGAAAGACTTGCCAAGGCAACAGCGTCAGCCTGGACACTGGAGTTCCCCCATCCCCAGACCATCCCGGGGAGGACTGCTTGCTATAGGTGATCCTTGCATTGCTGTGCCTTTGAATACTTAAAGATAAGTCCTCGCTTAACCTTGAACCTCGGACTGATTTGGGGTGCATTTTGTGAAATCCTGACCCTTACTGCCAAATTCTCCAGGGAAGGTTTGCTTTTCGTGTAACACCTGGAGCACCGCAGGACTGGACTGGAAGGTCTGTGCCACACAGAGAGCCCAGGAGCGGTGGGGAGCTTGAAACCCACGTTCGGGATCACGGATGTCTGGAATTGAAAACGGTTCCCAAGCCCTGGCTCATTCTGACATTCCATATCTGCTTGCCAAAGCAGATAAGCCATGAAAAGGGAAAGGAAAATAGGCAGTATCTGCAAAAACTCACGCTAAGAGGTTTTCTTTGGAAGCCAAAGGACCAAGGGAACAGCTCCTGAGAGCAGCAGGAGGTACTGGCAATGAGATAAAATGCTGCACCTCAGCTCTGGCTCAACCGTGGCCAGGAGACATCCTTGTGTCACAACAAAATGGGCTCCTGAGGGGGCTGCGGGTGGGCATGGGGGCACCAGGGAGGACCTGATCAGGGGATGCCACAGCAATGGCATCATTCTCTTACCAGTTCCATAGAGACTCCTGTTCCAGTGGACATCCACTGAGGTTGAATCCTACCCACAGTTAAAAGAAAATAATATTTCAAAGCTCTCTCTTTCTTGGCAAAGACTCCAATATTATCTCTGCCTAAGGATGAAGAGTTCCCAAACAATTCCTTTACTGTACCAGATGTAAATCAGCTCTCACTCAAAACTCAGGAATATCTGTTTCTTTGTAAATAAACCGACACCTGACAGAAGGAAAAGCTGACCCTTCCACAATGGTCTTTGTGCAAGAGAAGCAGCTGAATGATGGGCTCTTCACCTTTTTAAGGATCAGGTGAAAGAAAAGCTCAAGGCAAATCAGAAGCTTTCTCAAAGGGTGAGCTGGAACAGGAGCGTGTCCTGTGGTGTACGGGGATGAGAAACCAGAGTGCCTTAAAAACCAGGAGGAAAGAAAGAGGGGAAAGTGCCCAGGGTCGCCTGCCTTGCTCCCTTGCCCACTGGTGGACCCCCAAAAAGAGTCACGTTAAAGAACAGAGCATGGACCCTAAAAGCCGGCACCAGGGCAAAGCGTCTTGGTGAGCTCCACTTACTCCTGGTTTCACCTGGCCATTTTGCTTTGGCTCACGCATCACCTATTGCCACAGCCAGTGTCAGACAATTTTGGGATAAGGAAACTGCTTTAAGCCACCAAGAGCCGTGGTGAGTGTCAGGAGCAAAGCCTGGTGCACTGGGGCTATGGAGGAGCACACAGATGGGGACTCCCCCAATGAGCGATGGTCCCTGTGGGACGTCTCCTGCCCAAGGGACACCTCAACCACCAACCTGGGGTGACGGGCTTTGTGTCCTGCCATCACCCCCCAAAATAGCCCTTGTCCAACTGCCACAACCTCAATTTTCCCCTGAAGTTCATTTATTTCTCCTTACATAATTATTTATTGGATCACATTTTCATTTCTCGTTTTCTCTCGTGGCATTCCCTCTACACGCCATGCTTTAGCAGGCAGAAAAGAGAAATGGCCACAGCTAAATTTCTTCTATTTTAAAAGAGATTATTTTTTATTTTTTATGCACAGTTTGTTTGTTTTTTTAAGGTTTTGGTGAGAAACCACCTCCTCCCTCTCATCAATCGTTGCTTTCAACAGCTCTTCACGGGTGGCTGCGTCTCTTTTAAATTCATTTCCTGTTAAAAAGAATAAACAGGCAACTGTTTAATGCTGTCGATTTAGCTTATTTAATAGAAATTGAAACCTGAATAGGGCTCAGTTGTAAGATAATCACTGCAGAACTCACCAAGCTAGGGAAAGCACCATATTAAATAATTATTTCAAAATGCAGAACGTTGTTTAGTGAGACTATGTGCCGTTCTTCCTTCCCAAACACAGGGGATACACTGGAGGAAGAGATGCTCACTTCCAAAAGGCAGCAGGTAGAGGTAGAGCCACTTAATGGGGACAGCCGTTTAATTGGGAAATTTGGCTGGAAACTGCTTTCATGCGGTGAACTTAATAGGCTTTAAACCGAGTTTTACCGGGACGCCTGCGTGACCTCGCGGCCGCCTGCAGCGAAGACAAGCGGATGTTGATTTCTTGCGACGCTTGTTTGCAAAAGCAATGGAAACCAAGTGCACGCCTAATTTTCTCCTCTGAGGTTTCAACTCCCTGAGTCAGCATGGGCTGCAGTGTATTTTGCTTTATACAAGCCAGAGGTTCAAAGCCCTTTGGTAGAACCAGGAACTCCCACATTAAAGCCCCTGCTTCTCTTTTAGACAAGACAAAACGTGTGCTCGTAGGCACCCTGGGAGAACCCACCTCTCTGACTAAGCTTTTAGGGCAGCAAATGCATTTTAATCGCACATGTAAATCCATGTTTAGGTGTGTAAGCTTACGGCAGTCTAAAAGCTAATCAGAGCAAGCAAAGGGGCCTGGTAATCCCCCAGGAATGCAGGATTCAGCCCAACGAGTGGTAATTGCTGCATTCCAGGGGGATTAGAAGTGTGACACTTCATTTTACCTGGTTTTTGACAATACAGCTCAGGAGCAGGTGCCAAGGAAGTCAAGTGGAAAAGGGTTTCGTTACCAATGCACAGGCCAGGCTCAGCGCTGCCATGGAAAGCGTGAGCTTTGCTTTCAGCAAGATGATGACTCCAAGTCCATGATGGTGGCAGTCACCCCAAATTTTACCTCTGCAGGCTGTGGAGCTGCTGCTTTGTGAGCAACCACGAAGAAGCTACTGGGGGCTGTTTTTCAACACAGATCAGATACAACTGATGGTAAAATTACATTCTCTTCAATATCCCTTCTGCACCTTCCCCTCTACCAAGGTTTCGGCTGGAGGCACACAGCTTTCTCTGCAATTTACGGGCGCTTTTTATCAATTGAACCCTTGGGCTCCCAGTGGCAAATAATGAATAACCACTGATGATCATCTGCAAAGAAGTATTTGCAAATATGTGCTGTGAATTGGGAATCCTCTGCTTAATGGCTCCATGCTTTTTTCCCTTTCCCACCAGCAAGCATAAGCCCTTCGGCTTTTGTCCTCTCCAACGTGTCCTGGATCACCAGAAAGTCCTGCCCCTTCCCCAGACGTGAAGGAGTTAAATTTGCCTTAAAGCACCCATACATATTCTCTTCATACTTAAACACAGAAAACGTATTTATACTTAAACAAAAAACATCACGAGCACACGTTCTTAAAAAACATTAACAAAATACAGACAAAAACATTTGGAAAAACCATCTGTGGCAGAGCTCCACTATGGGACGTTTCAGTCTAAATAGTTAATGGTTGGCAAAGCTATAAGCAAAAGAAAGGAGCATTTGACAAATTAGTTAGCGTGGGTAGCTGCATCCTCCACCATAAATGTTATGTTAGAAGCCATTCAAAGAGCAGATTGACTCAGGAGCTGCAGGTCACTGCCTTGCAATAAGGCCTAGAGGATGCTAAGCAACTTCGCTTAAATAATTGGGGGCGCATAATTTAGAAGATGAAGGGGAATGAGAAATGCATCCTTTTTTCACAATACGTACATTTCAGAAAGCTTCAAATCACACATAATTACCACCTGCAAATGCATTTTCTCCATCTATTAATTTAAACCCCCAAAATTTCATGCTAAAACATATCAAGGCAAACTGACTGCCTGACACTTGTTCATTTTGAATTCAAATCCTAAGATCCACCAGACAAAATGTCAGACAGTTCATAAACCAGCAGAACTCACATCTTGAAATATTTTTACCATGTGGAACACTTTACTGGTACAAGAAACGAACGCAGCATTCTCCAGAAATCACAGAACCCCACGTAATTATATGTCAAACGATCACAGGGCAAACGAGGTTTGTCTTAAATGCCCCCTCGCCCCTTTGCTTGCTGATTCGGCCAAGCCAAGGAGAATAATTGAGATTTTAAAATCTGATTTCACATCTTTCTGGTTTTTTGTCGTCCACTTACCTTTATCCAATTCACTTGAGATGTTCCATGATGATGTCGGCATGAAATCGGCCACAACTGATGAATTTGCTCCTGAAAGAGAAAAATAGGAAAAAACAAAGATCCTGTTATTATATAAATTCTGTATCATCAGGCATTCATAAAGTCGCCGTCACAGTCACAAAATTACGTGAAGAACAGCAGCTATTAAAATGCCTGTTTTGAGGCATGGGTGTTGGCAGGCTGAGACATATGGGCAGCAGAAGCAGCGGAGTGGAAAAAGGCACGGGGCCAGCGCTGGAGTTTGTTTTGCAGCGCTGTCACTGGGAGGCCTTGTGAGAATTAAGCACCCGATCTTTGGGACGGGTTTGGCCCACCTTAAAATCTCTCTGCAAGTTTTATAGAGGTAGAATGACTCTGCAGCGTTACAGCTAAGCAAACCACCAACGCCGTGAGGCTGCTGAACGTGTCATCCATTAACGTTTACAAGCGATTTTAATCCTGCAAACCAATGTGCACAAGAAGAGGCACGGTTTATGCACTGAAGTCAATAGGGCTACTTGTAAGAAAAATCCTCCTATAACTCCTGTAGATGAAGGCTGAAAAAACATCAGTAGAGTTTTCTCACTGCTAGGATACTTTTTTCTTCTTCAAGAAAAAGTTGAATGGTGATCTTAGTCTTTAATTACACAGTAAGTTGTACGTAGTAGGATGGTGCTGAGGGAACTGCCATAGGTCATGGTAAAACACCCCCCCCCATATCTGAAGCACAGCACTGTTTGGGTGGGAAGGGACCCTAAAGCCCATTCAGTCCAACCCCCCCATGGGCAGGGACACCTCCACCAGCCCAGGCTGCTCCAGGGTCCATCCAACCTGGCCTTGGGCACTGCCAGGGAGGGGGCACCCACAGCTTCTCTGGGCAACCTGGGCCAAGGCCTCACCACTCTCACAGGGAGGAATTTCTTCCTAAAATCCAGTCTAAATCTCCCCTCTTTCAGTTTAAAACCATTCCTCCTTGTTCTATCACTACTTGCCCTTGTAAAAAGTCTCTCCCCAGCTTTCATGTAGGACCCTTCAGGTCCTGGAAGGGACAACCTTTGGAGCAGGATCCCTCAGAGTCAACTCCAGGGATTAACACACACACATATGAAATCTGGTGAGCAGGAGCGTGGGAAGAAGGGGTATATGCACACACAATACATGGCATGGAAATGCAGTGAAGCTCCTAATTCCCTGTGTCCACCCCAGTCCCAGGAAACCAGACCTCGAAGAGGAGGAGAGGGATGATGGACACGAGGGCTATGGCAACAAATGTGGGAGAGGAGACAAATTACCACCCTGTGGACCAATCCTGTGCCCTGGCTGGACCCCAGCGCCAGGTGATTTCACTCGGTCCCATAGGTGCACAGCGAGGGCAGAGTCCCAGTGTTGAGCATCAGCAGGATCCCAGATGAGAATGGGAATATTTGAAGTATATTGTTTCTATTTTGACACCACCCCAGACATCTTTTATCTACAAAGCAATTTCACTCATAAAACTGTGGCAGCGCAATGATATGCAAAGCTGTTCTGCATTTATTTGACCAGTTAGTAACTATTCTATTTCATTTAAAAAAATCAGGAAAAAATCTGTAAACACAAAGTGATACAAACGCATGAAGCAGTGAAGTTCAGATGCAGCCACTACGCTTTTCATAAATATCGTCTTTCTTAAAGCCCACCTGGTAGCAGTGCTTATTTCAGGCTCTGTCAAGTATTTCCAATGTAAACACGGAATTTGAAGGCATTATAACTCACCTACAAACACAGGCCCTGGCCCATGCAGCTACGTGGGGCAGAAACCGACTGATGGGGCTAGATCCCGATCCCGTGTGCAATGGCACTGCTCTGATGGCAGCAGTGACACCACTTCACACAATCTGAGACTTTGGTCCAATGTGTCCATCCTGCCTAATTCTTTACTTTCTAAGAGCTGAGCTTCTCACATCACACAAATGTTAAGGACCAGGTGTCTGAACGACCTGCAAGGTTTAAGGGAAACAAAATGTACCCAGTGGTAGCATCACCTTCGTGTTGACCGTGGGCACGCAAGCCGCAGGACACCGCGGTCGATGGATCTGCCCTGAGGCTAAAGCTGAGACATGGGGTAGGTGACAAGGAACCGGTGGGCCAAGTGCTGACCAGGACCTGATTGGTGTCAGGCTGGTACCAGAGGTTGGAGTGCTCCATCTCCTACGCTGGGCTCTTGCTTTTCCATCCCCTCTACCCACATGGGGTAGCTCCCATAGGCTTCGGATGAAACCCTTCCAAGAGGGATCTGAGATGCCATCGCCTCTCACACCTCCTGTTGAGACCAAACAGGTTCAGCTCATGTCCACTGGGGACCACTCAAACCCATGAGCAATGGGTCACAACATTCGTGCTGCTCACAAATTCCAGTTTTGAACTCAACACTATATCTTCCGTAGGTAACATTACTTTTATTCACCTGGAAATACTCTACTGTTAAGAGCCCACAGCTAAAGCATATGCTGCAAACAGCTAAGAGGCATTAACCAAAATGAAAGAAAAAGTACTAACACCACCATGACCAACTACAATATTTTGCTATTTAAAACTCCAGAGCATTCATATAAATGTTTTCTTAAACAAGCTTTGAAACCATGACTGTAAACATCAGAGAGCAGACACCATCACCTACAAAAGAAATCACATCAGGAGACCAAATTTTACTATTTGGGGGATGGCTCTCCAGGCTGGTAACTGGTAATTTTCTGATATTCCTCAATTAAAGATCTCATTTAAGAGTGAAATATTACTGTATCCTTAAGTAAACGTTTTATCTGACTGAGAGGAACATGCAGAAGAGCTACACAGCATGGGGACATCCCACCAATGCAAAGTTAATGCAGAAACCAAAAGCATCCCAGAAAAGACGTCCACGAGACTTGCGTAAGTCTAATTTTTAACTGCGATAATTTAAGATCGCTGTGCATGAAAGTGAGAGCAGCAATACCTCAACTTGGGAAAACCATGGTATAACCTGCAGGGCAAATTCGGAGTGCACTCTGTCGTAAGGTGAGCTACCAGCCACGGCGAGATGAGTCACAGATGGGAGAGGGATCAAAGCCTCCTCCCAGCAAACTCATCCTCGCCTGGCATCAAACCCCCTGCCTGATCCCTGCTCAGAAACTGCCTCCAGCAGGAAAACGTGGTTGGAAAACCAGACTGGGAACGAGC